>NC_057804.1:668724109-668756033 GCF_018294505.1 Triticum aestivum
CCCCAGCGACCGCGAGCTGCTGACGCGTGGCCGCCTTTTGGTCCTGGTTGGTGTTACCAACCGGGACTAAAGGTCCTCCCTCCCCCGCCCCAGGCAGCGCCACGTGGAGGGCCTTTGGTCCCGGTTCGTAAGCAAACCGGGACTAAAGGTTTTGGGTATTAGTCCCGACCCTTTAGTCCCGGTTCGAGAACCGGGACAAATGGCCCTCTGGAACCGGGACAAATGGCCCTTTTTGTACTAGTGACTTCTCATAGAAGATACTTACAGATAGACATAATCTCCTATTTCGAAAATTAATTCTCTTCTTCGATTATCTGCATAGCTCTTCTGACGAGTTTGTGCCACTCTCAAGTTCTCTCTAATGAACCTGACTTGTTCCTCGGCATTCCTGAGCACATCTGGTCCAAAGACTTAACTTTCACCCGTTTGATTCCAGAACAACGGTGTTCTACACTTACGCCCATACAATGCTTCAAACGGTGCCATCTTTAGACTATTCTGGTGATTGTTGTTGTAAGAGAACTCCGCATACGGTAAACTTTTATCCCAACTAGTACCATACTGCAATGCACAAGCTCTCAACATATCTTCAAGAATCTGATTGAGCCTTTCTGTCTGTCCATCAGTCTGAGGATGATATGTTGTACTGAAATTCAACTTCGTTACCAATGATTTATGCACTTTCTGCCAAAAGATGGACGTGAACTGCGGACCTCTATCAGACACAATCTTCTTAGGAACTCCATGCTGACATACTATTCTTTCCATGTATAGCTCTGCCAATCTTTCCCCGCTATAAGTAGTCTTGACAGGCAAAAAGTGAGCGACTTTAGTGAGACGATCCACTATTACCCATATAGAATCATAACCTTGCTGAGTGTGTGGTAATCCCACTATAAAGTCCATTCCGACTTCTTCCCATTTCCACTCAGGAATCTTCATTGGTTGCAACAAACTAGCGGGTCTCTGATGCTTAGTCTTTACCCTCTGACAAGTGTCACATATAGCTACATACTCAGCCACATCTCTTTTCAATCCATACCAGCAGTACTTCTCCTTAAGATTTAGATACATCTTAGTACTTCCAGGATGGATAGAATAGGCTGACTCATGTGCTTCACGCAAAATTGTATCATGAATGGCTTTCACCTCAGGCACACATATCCTTTTTCCAAACCATAAGGTTCCATTCTCATCTATTCTGAAGCCAGGTGCTTTACCAATCACCACATTCTCAGCTATCTCCTTTAGCTTTTCATCTTCTAGCTGACCCTTACGTATTTCTTGCTCCAATGTAGGAATCACTTTTATCTCCATAGCACTAGCAACAATGCCAAGGTTCAGATGTTGCAACTCCGCATACAACTCTTCTGCCTCTGGTCTCAACTTAAGATTGTTGTCATATTTCTTCCTATTGAGAGCATCAGCTACAACATTTGCCTTACCTGGATGATAATGTACCTCCCGTTCATAATCCTTGATTAACTCTAGCCAGCGACGTTGTCTTAAATTCAGACCTGTCTGAGTGAATATATACTTCAAGCTCTTATGATCGGTGTAGATATCACTCTTGTGACCAATCAGATAGTGTCTCCAGATCTTCAATGCATGTAACACAGCTGCTAGCTCCAGATCATGAGTAGGATAATTTAACTCATGCTTCCTCAACTGTCTCGATGCATGCGTCCGTGGTGGTGACCTCATGTCCGCTCGCACCGTGTTCGATGAAACGCCAACGAGGGTCAAAAGCTTCGAACCACATCGGCATCGCTCGGAGTAGCAACGGGTACACGCTGGAGTGCTGGATGTGATGCTTGGCCATCTCCAACTCACGAGCGTGTAAGAGAGAAACCATGAGACAGTAATGATTTAATTTGGTTTTGCAATGTTTTTATTTTAAAAATAGTTGGTTTATCTTTGTAAAATAGTTAATTACATGAGAATTATTGAACAAAATAGTTTTTAAAGAGCAATTTGCATTCAAACAGTCTTCATTCTTAATGAAGCTACGAGTTCCCATTTGCTCTAACCAAACGATCTTCAATTTTTGCCACCACAGGAGCCTTGTATTAGCTCTTGCGGTGCGAGCGGGAGCTCGGATGTCCGTGCGACGAAGCTGATCTATGAAAGTGGCCTTGGTGATCCTGTGCCCCGGTTGGTAGGTTGGGAGACAGCAAGGATGCAAACCAGCGCCAACGATGGGCGAAGATTGCACGACGGATGAGCGGCGCTAGAGATGGAAAGTCTGCTGGAGCAGTTTAGGTGAAAGGATAAAGATGTAGTTTTCATTTTTTTTTTCTAATAATGAAAGTCGGACTCAACTTTATGGAACTGGGCCTTATGACA
The DNA here is from genome assembly GCF_018294505.1 of Triticum aestivum. Taxonomy (NCBI): domain Eukaryota; kingdom Viridiplantae; phylum Streptophyta; class Magnoliopsida; order Poales; family Poaceae; genus Triticum; species Triticum aestivum. Next base: position 668,726,456 of record NC_057804.1, read on the forward strand.
CGTAGGGCCCATCTGAAGCTTCTAGAGTTGTTAATCCTGTGGTTGAGAATGTGTGTGACAAAGCCTGTGTTTGAGTATTTACTATCTAGGGAAGTATAAACAATTTACAATCTCAGTGGACCCATAAGCCAATATCCTTGAATGTTTTTTTTTCTGTTTGTGTGTATATGTCGCAAGTTTTCTTGTTTTATTTTAGGTTTGGTACTGTAGCTAGGTCTAGAATAGTTTTTTTTGTTCTTTTTTTAATTTCAAAAAAATCGAGGGATGTCTCAGTTTTTATTAAAAGAAAGAAATATTTGGTCCAAAGTTGAATGAGCGTGTCATGCAGGGTTAAATCACAAGATAAACGGATGAAACACATGATGCATTAGTGGATAAATCACACGGGTGATTTGAAGACAAATTGAAAAACATGATGTGTTAGTTAAATAAATAAATATCATGATACAATTATAAGTAACCATGCAATAAACTATATGTCCAATACTTGCACTCACAGGCATTTTTGCTACTATTAATAAATTGGTAAAAATCAGAGAATGCGAGGCGGATACCAAACCTAGCCAAATGGGCCGGCCTGGGTTAAACGGGCCCGAACCCCTCTTGCCCTCGCTCCTAGAAAAGCCGCCCGCCTCCGTCTCTCCCCCGCACTCCATCGCCTCGCCTCGCCTCGCCGCCGTTCCCCGCAACCCCCTGTCTGTCGACCCAATTCATCTCAGGGATATCACCCGACGCCTCGTCCTCCTCTCCAGATCAGATCTTACGCCCGCCCGCCCGAGGTGAGCACATGCTTGTACATCCCGATCAGCTTGGAGTTCGTTCCGATTGGTTGGTAGGCGCGGCGCTGGTTCGAGGCCAGCGTGGTCTCCCTCCTCCTCCGGAGTTGCTCGGGCGCGGCGCGGGTTCATAGGTGTCGGATCCAGCGCCGTCTGTATCCTATTCGTATGAGGAACCTCGGCTAGGATAGGATTTAATTAGTTGGTTTTTGTATTAGGGTAACACCACCTAGGGTTCGGTTGATTATCCGTAAGAAGGAATCAATCTGACGCTTTAGTTAGGGTTTGCTTGGTTGGTTGTGGTCAGATTTTGGTTTCTCATGAATTCTTCAACTGTGCCTGTCGCGATTTTGGGCGGAAATTGATGATTGATTTCGGGGGCAAAATCCGAGGGATTTTGTGGATGAAAGATGGGGAAACTTGGGGAAACCAAGCAAATCCATGGATCAAAATAAACAAACTTCATCATGCCAACAAATCACAAAAAAAATTTGGTGGGGAAATTTCGAATTAGGACGAAAAACAACAAGATCAAAGCTAGAAAACGAATATTAATTTGGATGGAATTCATGCTATGTTGTTCGATTTCAGTTTATGCCTGCCAGAATGTTTTAATTTTTTGTTTTATCAACTGTGTTGGAGCGTACTAGATTTTTTGTTGCATATTCATCTTCTTGCTCTGTTTGGATAGGTAACAATTAATATTTGGGATCCTAAAATATGTATGCACTGGCAGCACTTAACCTGCAGCTGCTGATTAATGTTGTAGTCATATGTGCTGCTTTCCAGCTCTCTTGTTTGGATAGGTATTTGGTTATCGTTTGGGTTTATTTATTATCGTTTGTAAATGCTGGTTTGGTTTTCTGTGCTCACTATGCCCTTGCACATGGGATGCAATTTTTTTATTTCCCTGCTGTTTAGTTTATTGTTTCCTTTGATGGTGAGGCATTAATTCTGGAGATAGATGCAATTTTCTTGCTCACACAATAATACAATGAATGATGGCATCTCTATCTACTTTGAACCAAATTATATTATATTCCCCCCTCTGTTAATTATTTTTCTGTTTTGGGTATTCATTCATTTTGTTTAGTTGCCTATCAGTATAAATACATGGCTGGATTGCTTTCACTTCATATTAATAACTATTCTGTCGCACAATGCAAATATACATATGCTGTCCTAACTAATTAAGTAGAAGCTTGGATTGGTGCTGTATGGTCTCTTCCTGACATTAAATCCTCCTCTGTTTGTGCTGTCTGTTTCTGCTGCTGCAGTCTTCTTCGCCGCCAAAAGGAAAAGATGCTCTACAAAATCCACTCCCATGCCGAAATCCAAGCCCTGCAGGCCCGCACCGATGAGCTGGGCCACTCCAATGAGCACATGGATGTGAAGCTTGTCTCTCTGGAGTCGGTGCGCATAGCGCGCGAGTCGTATGCACTCCTCCGCCCGCTGATCATGGAGTCGAGGTCCTGGGAATGCCCGGAGCTGGATTCCCTCTCGGACGTGGCAGGCTTGTCGCTGGAAATCCAAAAGCTCGAGCATGATGTGTTACCCCAGCTCACGGTTCAGGAGGCTAAGCTGGAACGGGGTGCCCTGGAAGCCCTCCTACTCATGAAGAGCTCAGCAGCTAAGCTCTTACATATGAGTAAGTGCTTGAAGGAAGCCTTGGGCGTATTGCTTGCCGAGGATGTCAAAAAGCTGAGCATAGTGCTAAGCGATACTGCTGTTCATGTACTCAAAGGTAAGTTCAACAGTGGCTTGCTTCAGGAGCGTGTCCCGTGGCTGGTCGAGCTGGTCACCGATGTGTTGGAGACCCCGGTTCGTTTCTGTGATACTCGTAAGCGTAAGTATTCTGATGAGTAGACTTATCAGCCAGCTCGAGGCTGTTGTGATAAATATTTCTTAGGGGCGTGGCAAACAGTTTAGAATCAACCCTTTATGTTTGGATGTGTTATTAATGGATTTTAAATAATATGTATCTTGGGTAGTGTTTTCTCATTCTGTGCTAGTCGGGTACAACTTGCAATTACTTTCAGTTTTTTTTTTGAGAAATACAGTCACATGGAGGTATTCGCTCTTTTTGGGAATATATGCCAAAAGAATATACTCCCTCCGTTCCTAAATATTTGCCTTTTTAAGGTTTCAAATAGACTACCACATACGGATGTATATAGACATGTTTTAAAGTGTAGATTCACTCATTTTGGTCCGTATGTAGTCATTTGTTGAAATCTCTAGAAAGACAAATATTTAGGAACGGAGGGAGTAGTATCTTAGAAAAGAAATCCCAAATATAAGTCTTTTAAGAGGTTTCACTAAAAGACTACATACGGATGAATATAGGCATACTTTAGAACGTGGATGGATTCACTCATTTTGCTCCGTATATAGTTTTCTACTAGTGAAATTTCTTAAAAGACATATATTTAGGAACGGAGGGATCTGTGAGTGTCCATGATTAAAGCTTTGCAAATACCATAAACAAAACATCACCTTGTACATATAAAGTGATGATTATTTTTACACTAACCGGTTTGGCAAGTGTTAGAGTTTAATTAACGTGTGTTAATTATGGGGTAAATCTCTCCTTGTAACTGCCATCTCTCCCGGATGCCTCTTCATCGCATCCCTTCTCCTTGTATAAATGCTTACAATCATCTAATGAAAGGGATAGAGGATTCACTTTTCTCTCAACACGTTATCAGCACGCTCTGGCGAGAGCAGAAGGCCACGAGAGATTAGGCCATCCCGGCGGTTACGGATGTTACTTTCGTCGCCGATGGCTTACAGGCGATGCAACCGGAAGCGGTTCCATTGAGCGCTCGCGGCGAGACATCTTCCGGTGACGAGGCGATGGAGCCCAGGTGCCGGCGCTCGACCGCAGCGTCCTCCAGCGCATGGTTTGGTCTCACCCTCTCCTTCCCCTTCTCCCAGACGCCGTCCACAGTGGCCGCATAAGCGGCCCTCTCCGGCACGGCCTACCGCGGCGCATCTGCGACCCCGGCCTGCTACGCAAGGCACGGCGGCGTGGCAAGCGCCTCCCGACCGGAGACTCGACGCCTATTGCGGGGAACAACCCGGCCTCGACCTCCCGGCGCGCGGAGCCCACAGCGGATCGCAGATCCTCGACAGCGGCGCACCCGCATCTTCTACGTCGAAGACGGGCGATGGAGGCGAGGCAGCCAGCGCCCGACGCGGCTCCCGGCATCCACGTGGAGTTCCTGCAGCCACGGTCCTACCCGTGGTGAAGATGGAGCGGGCTCTCCCTTCAGCTGACTGTGTGCAGCCCGCCCCCGATGGTCGGCACAGGCCTCCTCCGGCGCGGCGAGGCCCAGAGTGCGAACGGTGTCGTTTCCACCGCCAGACTACGGCGGTGGCGACCCTCGACCTGCGCTCCTTCCTCCGGCCGGCTGGTGCGCGGCTACGCGGAGCGGGACGTCGAGTACGGCCTCGGCCCGGTCCTTCTCGCGTAGCCATGGCCCTGCCCCTCGGCCTAGGTTGACGCGGACCTCCATGGCACGCGGCGCGGTGCCCGTGGCGTCGTTCAGCGTACGCCGACGAACTCCGGTGCGAGGCAACTCAGCACCGCGCGCGAGGCGAAGGCATCCATGACTGGATCTCCCGGAAGCGGCGGCGATGGCTTCTGTGTAAAGCTAACCGAATCGATTGATTCGTGTACTAATTACAGGCCAACACAGGACAACGATGGGAACCTTATCTCTTTGATGAAGGGTTTTTTTCACAAGTGGCTATGTATTTGCATTGACCATCAAATCAGGCCACAGGCTGTGCATTGGAGACCGTCAGATATCTCCATATCACATTTACAATATATGTAAATGATGATTTCAGATATACTATGTGAAAATGGGACATGTTCATCGTATTTGCTCTCTATCAATTCCTTTCAAATAATTCAGATCTTAAGTTGATGTAATATATTTCCACGTTTACCACGTGTTGAGATTAATTACGTTCATTTGCAATTGAGATTTCTCATCTCTTGCAAAGATAAATTCAATACCTCTGCAGTATTGTTTCTCCGTTGAGTACGATGTATTCCGGAATATTTAAAACTATGATTGCGATTGAGATTAAGTTTTCTCGCACAACAATATTGATTTGCGATTGAGAATTTTTTTTCTCGCAAAATAATTGCGGTTGAGATCAATTTTCTCTTGCAAAATATTAATTCACTTCGCTGAATTATCTTGCAATTTGATACAAGATCTCATTTAATTTGAGATCTATACAATTCAAGTTTTTCACTTGAACATCAAGTTTGCAACATCATTACTATTCATTATAATAGTGGTGTAGTTCTGTTGAGTACGATGTATTCCGGAATGTATGTATCTCCATGTTCACTATATGTTGAGATTAATACGTCTATTTGCAATTGAGATTTTCAATTTCTTGCAAATACATATGCAAAATTCAAGGTGATTTCTTCAAATTGATGCTTTTTTTGGGATCACAAGGTAGTCATATGGATCTACTGCCTACGCAGATTATCAATGACTACTGATAAAGCCTATATTTTGTCGTTTCGACATTATGATTGCTTCACAAAGTGCTCTCCCACCCATTTTACTAAGTTATGAAGTAAGGCATCATGAGTGAGTATCTACTGATTTCATCAGGTTATACTCCCTATGCTGCAGATCTACTTCATTTTGGAGATTATCTTCAAGATGTCATACTTAGCAATTTGAGATTGACACTAATGGTTTCAAGATAACTTCTTGAAATACCCATTGATTTTGCTAAGTTGATTACAACATCAACCACGATGATCTTTAATTTACTGCTGTAAATTAATTATCTTTGGTTTACCCATAGAGGTAACACATGGCTATAGAGTTTGAGGCATTCACCCTCAATGGCCACCACTGCCCTATCTGGGCCATGGATATCATGATCGCTCTTGTGTCTCATGGGATAATGTGTGCAATAGTGTCTTATATATCATAAGGCATTAGATTCAGATCTCAGCATCTGCTTATTCTGAATCAACAATTCCTGGAATACAATGAACCCCAAGGGCAAATGTTTGAATCTTACTTCAACCTTCAATCCGACATCACCAGCTGTGACGGAACCCTATGGGCACAGAGAGTGTGATGGTTGAATATGCCTCAATCGGCATGTTTGGAGACTATGAATAGTATCTCAATCTCCTGAGTGATCAATATAATTTATGTCCATTTACAATGTTGCAACATAAGTATTGTTGTCATCATATATTGTATATCACAATATATTGTATCAGCACTTTGATACAAATACATTTGTATGCATTCTATATATTTGACAGTGATTTTCATATTGAGAATCTTCATGTCTATATATAGTTTTCTACGGGAGTCAATCCGATGAAAAATGATATGTGCCTTGTGGACATATGCACCACAAACTTTATACTCAGGGAAGCCCAATGTTTCCACTCTCTTGAGAGAAAGGAGATATTTAAATCGCTAGACGCGATGAGGTATTTGTTGGCTCAACTCGAGTCATATTTACTATCCCTGTGGGTACTCGAGTAATGTCGGGATGCTTTATTGCTTCCCAGGTTTAACTCGTACCCTACTAAACTATGAAGGTATCCGTCAAAATAGTTTCCATAGCGAAACTTATTATGACAACAAAGAGAAATAACTTCTCTTTACCATATGCAACGGATATGGCAAATACATTCTCTGTGTATCATCTGGATTGTACTACACATACGACACAACCCGTACCACATGTCGTGTACGTGATAGTTTTCCAGAGTGTCTTGTACATGACATACTTGGCATACTGGCCTTGGTCATCGAGACATTGGGTTGAAACCGAAACTATCAGCAATTCCAATAGTTTACAATTATTATGATGCCAAATTCTAACAACATTTGGATTTTATGTGCACTACAAGTGACACAGGGAAGCTAATTTTAAGGATCGCACACCTTAAAGTCTACGCTGAACCACTCAGACTCCTTGAATGCATCAAGTTGAGGAAACCATTGGCTCATTATCCTGACATCGATTTCAAGCAAATCGAATGGATAACATTGCAACATTCTCCTTGAGTGCCTTCTCTATGGCCCTTGGATTGAAGTTTAGCAATTTGTCCTAATGTCTAGACTCCAAATGGTTTGGTAGAATCCTATCCAAATAGTTAAGCTCATTACATTATCTTTACTTTGGAATTGCAACTTACCAACTTTACGTTGGAGTCATGCAGTTTTACACGCTCATGACAGAACTGCATAATATTATTCCCCTCTATCTTTGATATGTGGATATCTACCAAGTATTTCCTATCTGCGGTAATTCGGTTGCATACCGATATCACCACCCGGCATACATCATTGGCCCCTCAACATATAGTTGGGATCTATGTGAGGAATAACTGTATTTCCGTCAATACCTCAAGCCCCTCGCATGGGGAGTTATTCAAGGCCTGTATGCTGATTCAATGAGGAACATTTCCAGGCATTAGGGGGAGATTTCAAGTACCATAAAGAATGCCAGGAAATTAGTGGAATGTTCAACACATTTCTGCCTCAAATCCACATACTCAAAGATCTGAACCATGCGTTCAGAAGATTTGCAACACATTGCAAATAACCTGCCAGATTCATTTACTGACTATAAAGGTGTCACACAATCCTACAATCCTGAAAAATATGTCCGAAAGAGTGGAGGTACCAACTAAAACCACTCAACTCCCCGTTCAAAGCAACGGGGGGAGAAGTACGGCAATAGTACATCAGGATTCAGCTTCTCGCAAGCAAGGATATCAAGGCCTGTGAATCAGTAAATGCAAGTCAACTTCACGTTGACAGACACCTGATGGGTAGTATACACCTAGTGGACGGGAAACCTCCACCAACCCAGGTCATAGTGCACACAATGACCGGGACATCGGAATACCCGACTCAATCGCATTGGGAAATCGCGAGCAGTCACCATGGGTAACAATATTTCCATCAACTATATATTGATATATAGATTCTGGAGAAACATACAACTGGAAGTCTACAATTGTCGACGTACATTTCTCAACTAGATTGCAAAAACCTTTTCAAATGATTCAGATCCAAAGACCATGGCCATGGCAAAGTGTGAACAACACTCGGACTGAACTCAAGCAAAGGGTATAATCTAGGTAGAAATGATCTTGCTCAGTAATGGCAAGGTATTCATAAGCAATACCTACACCCGTTTTCTTCTGGAAACGGAATTGAGAACAACAAGGTGGTGAACAGGGAGCAAGTATTGTAGCACAAGGGTTCACGCAGATACCCAACTATTCTCCAGAGGTGGAATCTCTTTCCGATAACTTGTATCATTGGCAGTACAAAATCATCTATCTCTGCAGTTGATAGATGTAGTGATTACATATCCATGTGGATCACTAGATTCAGTGAATATGGTTGATCCCGGATGGAATCTCAATTCTGAATCGAAATACAAAATGCAAACATGCATTGTGCAAATTTAGTAAGTCACCATACGACTTATTATTGTCAGTACATATGGTACAACTGACGTAGTGAGATCCTTATACACAAGGATTACTCATACAATGATGATTATCCATGTTTGTGTGTCTGCAATGACGACACTTGTAATCATCTAAATGGCGGAGTTTAAAATGAAGGATTTGGGTAAACCAAAATACCGCTCGTTACTACAACTTGAGCGCCTTCATTCATACATTATGGTATACTATGTTGTCTATATCCAAAATATATTGGAGAAATTCATTGTGGACAAATCTTATCCATCCATAACTCTCATGGTAGTTCATTCTCTAGACGTAGAGAAATATCTATTTAGACCAAGAGATGATGGAAATGAGATATTGGGACTCAACGTTCCATAATGCCATTGGATCCACCAAATATAATTGGTTGGTACTCAAGAATATCTTTCGATATCTCCAAGGCATCAAACATCTTGTCCTGGTTTTCAGTTTCACAGGAATGTGAACACCGATATCATTGGATACATCGATCAGATCCCCACTATGTCAGATCATAGACAAGCTTAGTGTTCCTACTAGGTGTGGTAGCCCTCTCATGAAGAGTCTTCGAAACGGACCTTATGGCTACATCCACCAACCATTATCTCAACGATAATGTTTCTTGTGTTGCCCGGATGCAAACAGGTTACATAATAAGTAATATCACTATATTGCATATCTTGCAAGTCAAATCAGCGACTGATTTGTTCAGCGAGTCTCTACCAATTTCTATGTTTTGGTATGTGACGACTTTGAATTTTTGCAAGAATCAGGGGGAGTATCTTCCTGAATTGTTCCTGTTCAATGCATCATATTATACTCTTTTTCCCTTCATGAGTTTACTTTACAGATTCTCATAAAGGTTTTTAATGAGGTAATATCAACATGAGATCATATGTCATACTTTCTGTTTTCCCCACCGGGGTTTTTGGGAAAGTATATACGACATATTTATTGTCCTCTGAACTCTATGGGTTTTCTCGTATTGAGTTAAAAGAGACAATAACCATTATATGTTGTATCATTTTCTCCTTATTTTTCCCATTGGGTTTGAAGGAGTTTTGGCAACATATCAAACACTATACTCCTCATATTTTTCCCACAGGGTTTTTAGAGGAGCCTCTAATCAAGATGATGATTCTGGATGAACAAGTGTAGATTAGGGGGAGTGTTAGAGTTTAATTAACATGTGTTAATTATGGGGTAAATCTCCCCTTGTAACTGCCATCTCTCCCGAACGGATGCCTCTTCATCGCATCCCTTCTCCTTGTATAAATGCTTACAATCATCTAATGAAAGGGATAGAGGATTCACTTTTCTCTCAACATCAAGTAGTACTTCCTCCGTAAATAAAGAAACATAAGAGTGTTTGGATTATCATTTCTTTAGAGAGGGAGTAGTATATATATAGAATTGAATTAATAATCTCTACTCCTAAAGTATCAGTTGGTCGTCTCTGTTCATCGGTTAATTTTCGTCCCACCAACACTGATTTTTTTTCGTGCTCCCTCCCACCCAACCCCCGGGACATCGAACAAAAAAAAGGGCTGGCTTAGCTATGCCCCCACGAAGTCAAGGGGCCAAACCTCCGATCGAAACAGAGAGAACCGGATGAAAGAAAATCTACGAAAAAAGACCTACGAAATTAAACCAGCGAAAAAAACGAACCGCACGCAGGTATACGAGCGATTCCTCCTTCCTTCGAACCACTCGCATGCTCGATCCCTTCGTCGCCGCCGCTCCATCCCTTCGCCCCCACCGCTCGATCCCTTCGCCGCCGCCCTCGCACATCAAAGCCGCCACCGATATGCCCTGTCGGATCTCGCCTCAACCCCGCCGTCTTGTGATACGGAGTTCACAGCCTCTGCCGCCGATGTCTTCGCACGCGTTAGGGTTCCTGCGTCGCCGCCACACAGGAGCTCGTCGACCAGCCCAGCGTGCTGCTGCTCCGCGCTCGCTTCCCTCGTCGGTCGCCTTTGGAACCCTCGCTTCGGACTCCGCGCCAAGCCGTCGCCTCTTCGCCGAGAAAGAGGGCTCCCGATCTCCGCCGTGGTCGACCATCAGCGCGACGGGCAGAGCAACCAGCCCGTAGGCTCATCCCCTTCTTGGATCCACTCCGGCAGCGGCCATCGTTGGTACGTTCCGCTCGTGATATATTGGTGTAGGATCATCCCCTTCTCTTTATCTAAAAAGGCTATTCTACATACGCCGAGGAGAAGATGCTCACCTTCTCGCCCCTGTTGGAAATATGCCCTAGAGGCAATAATGAATTGCTTATTATTATATTTCCTTGTTCATGATAATCGTTTATTGTCCATGCTATAATTGTATTGATAGGAAACATAGATACATGTGTGGATACATAGACAACACCATGTCCCTAGTAAGCCTCTAGTTGACTAGCTCGTTGATCAATAGATGGTTACGGTTTCCTGACCATGGACATTGGATGTCGTTGATAACGGGATCACATCATTAGGAGAATCATGTGATGGACAAGACCCAATCATAAGCCTAGCACAAAGATCGTGTAGTTCGTATGCTAAAGCTTTTCTAATGTCAAGTATCATTTCCTTAGACCATGAGATTGTGCAACTCCCGGATACCGTAGGAATGCTTTGGATGTGCCAAACGTCACAACATAACTGGGTGGCTATAAAGGTACACTACGGGTATCTCCGAAAGTGTCTGTTGGGTTGGCACGAATCGAGACTGGGATTTGTCACTCCGTGTGACGGAGAGGTATCTCTGGGCCCACTCGGTAGGACATCATCATATGCGCAATGTGACCAAGGAGTTGATCACGGGATGATGTGTTACGAAACAAGTAAAGAGACTTGCCTGTAACGAGATTGAACAAGGTATCGGATACCGACGATCGAATCTCGGGCAAGTACAATACCGCTAGACAAAGGGAATTGAATACGGGATTGATTAAATCCTCGACATCGTGGTTCATCCGATGAGATCATCGTGTAACATGTGGGAGCCAACATGGGTATCCAGATCCCGTTGTTGGTTATTGACCGGAGAACGTCTCGGTCATGTCTGCATGATTCCCGAACCCGTAGGGTCTACATACTTAAGGTTCGATGACGCTAGGGTTATAAAGGAAGTTTGTATGTGGTTACCGAATGTTGTTCGGAGTCCCGGATGAGATCCCGGATGTCACGAGGAGTTCCGGAATGGTCCGGAGGTAAAGATTTATATATGGGAAGTCCTGTTTTGGTCACCGGAAAAGTTTCGGGTTTTATCGGTAACGTACCGGGACCACCGGGAGGGTCCTGGGGGTCCACCAAGTGGGGCCACAAGCCCCGAAGGGTTGCATGGGCCAAGTATGGGAGGGGACCAGCCCCAGGTGGGCTGGTGCGCCCCCCACAAGGGCCCAAGGCACCTAAGGAGAGGAGAGGGGGCAAACCCTAAGGGCAGATGGGCCTTAGGGCCCATACCTGGTGCGCCTCCCTCTCCCCCTCCACCTGGCCGCCACCCAGATGGGATTGGGGCTGGCCGCCGCCCCTAGGGTGGAACCCTAGAGGGGGCACAGCCCCCTCCCTCTCCCCTATATATAGATGAGGTCTTTGGGGCTGCCAACACAAGAGTTTTGACCTCTCCCTGGCGCAGCCCTGCATCTCTCTTTCCTACTCTCCCGCGGTGCTTGGCGAAGCCCTGCAGGATTGCCACGCTCCTCCTCCACCACCAGGCCGTTGTGCTGCTGTTGGATGGACTCTTCCTCAACCTCTCCCTCTCTCCTTGCTGGATCAAGGCGTGGGAGACGTCACCGGGCTGTACGTGTGTTGAACGCGGAGGTGCCGTCCGTTCGGCACTAGGATCTCAGGTGATTTGGATCACGACGAGTACGACTCCTTCAATCCCGTTCTCTTGAACGCTTCCGCTTAGCGATCTACAAGGGTATGTAGATGCACTCTCCTTCCCCTCGTTGCTGGTTTCTCCATAGATAGATCTTGGTGACACGTAGGAAAATTTTGAATTTCTGCTATGTTCCCCAACAGTGGCATCATGAGCTAGGTCTATTGCGTAGATTCTTTGCACGAGTAGAACACAAAGTAGTTGTGGGCGTTGATTTTGTTCAATATGCTTACCGTTACTAGTCCAATCTTGATTCGGCAGCATTGTGGGATGAAGCAGCCCGGACCGACCTTACACGTACACTTACGTGAGACAGGTTCCACCGACTGACATGCACTAGTTGCATAAGGTGGCTAGCGGGTGCCAGTCTCTCCCACTTTAGTCGGATCGGATTCGATGAAAAGGGTCCTTATGAAGGGTAAATAGCAATTGACATATCACGTTGTGGTTTTGCGTAGGTAAGAACCGTTCTTGCTAGAAACCCACAGCAGCCACGTAAAACATGCAAACAACAATTAGAGGACGTCTAACTTGTTTTTGCAGGGTATGCCATGTGATGTGATATGGCCAAAAGGATGTGATGAATGATATATGTGATGTATGAGATTGATCATGTTCTTGTAATAGGAATCACGACTTGCATGTTGATGAGTATGACAACCGGCAGGAGCCATAGGAGTTGTCTTAATTTATTTATGACCTGCGTGTCAACATAAACGTCATGTAATTACTTTACTTTATTGCTAACCGTTAGCTATAGTAGTAGAAGTAATAGTTGGCGAGACAACTTCATGAAGACACGATGATGGAGATCATGGTGTCATGCCGGTGACGATGATGATCATGGAGCCCCGAAGATGGAGATCAAAAGAAGCAAAGTGATGATGGCCATATCATGTCACTATTTGATTGCATGTGATGTTTATCATGTTTTTGCATCTTATTTGCTTAGAACGACGGTAGTAAATAAGATGATCCCTCATTAAACTTTCGAGAAAGTGTTCCCCCTAACTGTGCACCGTTGCGAAAGTTCGTCGTTTCAAAGCACCATGTGATGATCGGGTGTGATAGATTCTAACGTTCACATACAACGGGTGTAAGACAGATTTACACACGCGAAACACTTAGGTTGACTTGACGAGCCTAGCATGTACAGACATGGCCTCGGAACACAAAAGACCGAAAGGTCGAGCATGAGTCGTATGGTAGATACGATCAACATGAAGATGTTCACCGATGATGACTAGTCCGTCTCATGTGATGATCGGACACGGCCTAGTTGACTCGGATCACGTAATCACTTAGATGACTAGAGGGATGTCTATCTGAGTGGGAGTTCATAAGATGAACTTAATTATCCTGAACATAGTCAAAAGGACTTCGCAAATTATGTCATAGCTCGCGCTTCAGTTCTACTGTTTAGATACGTTCCTAGAGAAAAGATAGTTGAAAGTTGATAGTAGCAATTATACGGACTAGGTTCGTTAACTGAGGATTGTCCTCGTTGCTTCGTAGAAGGCTCATGTCCTTAATGCACCGCTCAGTGTGCTGAACCTTGAACATCGTCTGTGGGTGTTGCGAACATCTAACATACATGTTTTGATAACTACGTGATAGTTCAGTTAAACGGTTTAGAGTTGAGGCACCATAGACGATTTCGAAACGTCGCGGAACATATGAGATGTTTCGAGGGCTGAAATTGGGATTTCAGGCTCGTGCCCACGTCAAGAGGTATAACACCTCCGACGAGTTTCTTAGCGTACAAACTAAGGGAGAAAAGCTCAATCGTTGAGCTTGTGCTCAGATTGTCTGAGTACCACAATCACTTGGATCGAGTGGGAGTTAATCTTCCAGATGAGATAGTGATGTTTTTCCAAAGACATTATCACCAAGCTGCTAGAGCTTCGTGATGAACTATAACATATCAGGGATAGACATGATGATCCTTGAAATATTCGCGATGTTTGACACCGCGAAAGTAGAAATCAAGAAGGAGCATCAATTGTTGATGGTTAGTGAAACCACTAGTTTCAAGAAGGGCAAGGGCAAGAAGGGATACTTCATGAAACGGCAAATCAGCTGCTGCTCTAGTGGAGAAACCCAAGGTTGAACCCAAACCCGAGACTAAGTGCTTCTGTAATAAGAGGAACAGCCACTTGAGCAGAATTACCCTAGATACTTGGTAGATGAGAAGGCTGTCGATAGAAGTATATTGGATATACATTATGTTAATGTGTACTTTACTAGTACTCCTAGTAGCACCAGGATATTAGATACCGGTTCGGTTGCTAAGTGTTAGTAACTCGAAACAAAAGGCTACGGAAGAAACGGAGACTGGCTAAAAGGTGAGATGACGATATGTGTTGGAAGTATTTCCAAGGTTGATCAAATATCGTACGCTCCCTCTACCATCGAGATTGGTATTAAAACCTAAATAATTGTTATTTTGTGTTTGTGTTGAGCATAGACATGATTGGATTATGTCTATCACAATACGGGTATTCATTTAAGGAGAATAATTGTTACTCTGTTTATTTGAATAATACCATCCCAATCGTAGTGATACACATTTTCATGCCAAAGGTATAAGATAGTAATGATAGTACCACACAATTGTGGCACTGCAATTTTAGTCACAATGGTATAAAATGCATGAAGAAGCTCCATGTTGATGGATCTTTGGACTCGCTTGATTTTGAATCACTTGAGACATGCAAATCATACCACATGAGCAAGATGACTGAAAGGCCTCGTTTTCAGTAAGATGGAACAAGAAAGCAACTTGTTGGAAGTAATACATCTTGATGTGTGCAGTCCAATGAGTGCTGAGGCATGTAGTGAATATCGTTATATTCTTACTTCACAGATGATTTAAGTAGATACTGAGTATATTTACTTGATGAAACACAAGTCTGAATTATTGAATGGTTCAAGTAATTTCAGAGTGAAGTTGAAGATCTTCGTGACAAGAGGATAAAATGTCTATGATATGATCATAGAAATGAATATCTGAGTTACGAGTTTGGCACACAATTAAGACATTGTGGAAATTGTTTCACAACTAATACCGCCTGGAACACCATAGTGTGATGGTGTGTCCGAACATCATAGTTGCACCCTATTGGATATGGTGCGTACCATGATGTCTCTTATCGAATTACCACCATCGTTCATGGGTTAGGCATTAGAGACAACCGCACTCACTTTAATAGGGCACCACGTAATTCTGCTGAGACGAAACCGTTTGAACTATGGTTTGGAGAAACCTGAGTTATCGTTTCTTAAAAGTTTGGGGCTGCGACGCCTATGTGAAAAAGTTTCAGGTTGATAAGCTCGAACCCAAAGCGGATAAAATGCATCTTCATAGGACACCAAAAACGGTTGGGTATACCTCCTAATTCAGATCCGAAAGCAATAGGGATTGTTTCTAGAATCGGGTCCTTTCTCGAGGAAAAGTTTCTCTCGAAAGAATTGGGTGGGAGGATGGTGGAGACTTGATGAGGTTATTGAACCGTCACTTCAACTAGTGTATAGCAGGGCACAAAGAGTTGTTCCTGTGGCACCTACACCAATTGAAGTAGAAGCTTATGATATTGATCATGAGACTTCGGATCAAGTCACTCCCAAACCTCGTAGGATGACAAGGATGCGTGCTAATTTAGAGTGGTACGTAATCCTGTCATGGAAGTCATGCTGCTAGACAACAATGAACCTACGAGCTATGGAGAAGCGATGGTGGGCCCGGATTCCGATAAATGGCTCGAGGCCATAAAATCCGAGAGAGGATCCATGTATGAAAACAAAGTGTAGACTTTGGCAGAACGACTCGATGGTCGTAAGGCTGTTGAGTACAGATGGATTTTAAAAGGAAGACAGACAATGATGGTAAGTGTTACCATTGAGAAAGCTCGACTTGTCATTAATATGTTTCCCGACAAGTTCAAGGAGTTGACTGCGATGAGACTTTCTCACACGTAGCGATGCTAAAAGTCTGTTGGAATTATGTTAGCAGTTACTGCATTGTTTATGAAATCTTGCAGATACGATGTCAAAATATTGTTTCCTTGATGATTTTCTTGAGGAAAGGTTGTATGTGATACAACCAGAAGGTTTTGGCAGTCCTGAAAATGCTAACAAGTATGCAAAGCTCCAGCAATCCTTCTAAGGACTGGAGTAAGCATCTCGGAGTTGGAATGTACGCTTTGATGAGATGATCAAAGCTTTTGGGTTTATACAAAGTTTATGAGAAACTTGTATTTCCAAAGAAGTGAGTGGGAGCACTATAGAATTTATGATGAGTATATGTTGTTGACATATTGTTGATCGGAAATGATATAGAATTTCTGGAAAGCATGCAGAGTTGTTTGAAAAGTGTTTTCAATGAAAAACTGGATTAGGCTACTTGAACATTGAGCATCAGGATCTATAAGGATAGATCAAAAACCGCTTAATGGTACTTTCAAATGAGCACATACCTTGACATGATCTTGAAGGTGTTCAAGATGGGTCAGCCAAAGAAGGAGTTCTTGCCTGAGTTGTAAGGTATGAAGTTAAGACTTAAAGCTCGACCACAGCAGGAGAAAGAGGATGGACGAAGGTCGTCCCCTATGCTATTGTCATAGACTCTATACGGTATGCCATGCTGAGTACCGCACCTGATGTGTGCCTTGCCACATGTCTGGCAAGAGGGTACAAAGGTGATCTAGGAGTAGATCACCAGATAGCGGTCAAAATTATCCTTAGAGTAATAAGGATATGTTTCTCGGTTATGGAGGTGATAAAGAGTTCGACGTAAAGAGTTACATCGATGCAAGCTTAACACCTATCCGGATAGCTCCGAGTAGAGATACCGGATACGTATAATGGAGCAACAGTTTGGAATAGCTCCAAGTAGAACAGTTATTTCAAATGGCTCCAAATATAGCGTAGAGATTTGCGAGGTACATACGGATCTGAATGTTGCAGACCCGTTGACTAAAACCTCTCTCACAAGCAACATGATCAAACCTAGAACTCATTGAGTGCTAATCACATAGTGATGTGAACTAGATTATTGACTCTAGTAAACTCTTTGTATGTTGGTCACATGGCGATGTGACCTGTGAGTGTTAATCACATGGAGATGTGAACTAGATTATTAACTCTAGTGCAAGTGGGAGACTGTTGGAAATATGCCCTAGAGGCAATAATAAATTGGTTATTATTATATTTCCTTGTTCATGATAATCATTTATTATCCATGCTATAATTGTATTGATAGGAAACACAGATACATGTGTGGATACATAGACAACACCATGGCCCTAGTAAGCCTCTTGTTGACTAGCTCGTTAATCAATAGATGGTTACAGTTTCCTGACCATGGACATTGGATGTCGTTGATAACGGGATCACATCATTAGGAGAATCATGTGATGGACAAGACCCAATCATAAGGCTAGCACAAAGATCGTGTAGTTCGTATGCTAAAGCTTTTCTCATGTCAAGTATCATTTCCTTAGACCATGAGATCGTACAACTCCCGGATACCGTAGGAATGCTTTGGGTGTGCCAAACGTCACAACGTAACTGGGTGGCTATAAAGGTACACTACGGGTATCTCCGAAAGTGTCTGTTGGGTTGGCACGAATCGAGACTGGGATTTGTCACTCCGTGTGATGGAGAGGTATCTCTGGGCCCACTCGGTAGGACATCATCATATGCACAATGTGACCAAGGAGTTGATCACGGGATGATGTGTTACGAAACAAGTAAAGAGACTTGCCGGTAACGAGATTGAACAAGGTATCAGATACCGACGATCGAATCTCGGGAAAGTACAATACCGCTAGACAAAGGGAATTGAATACGGGATTGATTAAATCCTCGACATCGTGGTTCATCCGATGAGATCATCGTGGAACATGTGGGAGCCAACATGGGTATCCAGATCCCACTGTTGGTTATTGACCGGAGAACGTCTCGGTCATGTCTGCATGATTCCCGAACCCGTAGGGTATACACACTTAAGGTTCGATGACGCTAGGGTTATAAAGGAAGTTTGTATGTGGTTACCGAATGTTGTTCGGAGTCCCGGATGAGATCTCGGACGTCACGAGGAGTTCCGGAATGGTCCGGAGGTAAAGATTTATATATGGGAAGTCCTGTTCTGGTCACCGGAAAAGTTTCGACTTTTATCGGTAACGTACCGGGACCACCGGGAGGGTCCCGGGGGTCCATCAAGTGGGGCCACAAGCCCCGAAGGGTTGCATGGGCCAAGTATGGGAGGGGACCAGCCCCAGGTGGGCTGGTGCGCCCCCCCACAAGGGCCCAAGGCGCCTAAGGAGAGGAGAGGGGGCAAACCCTAAGGGCAGATGGGCCTTAGGGCCCATACCTGGTGCGCCTCCCTCTCCCCCTCCACCTGGCCGCCACCCAGATGGGATTGGGGCTGGCCACCGCCCCTAGGGTGGAACCCTAGAGGGGGCGCAGCCCCCTCCCTCTCCCCTATATATAGTTGAGGTCTTTGGGGCTGCCAACACAAGAGTTTTGACCTCTCCCTGGCGCAGCCCTGCATCTCTCTTTCCTCCTCTCCCGCGGTGCTTGACGAAGCCCTGCAGGATTGCCACGCTCCTCCACCACCACCACGCCGTCGTGCTGCTGTTGGATGGACTCTTCCTCAACCTCTCCCTCTCTCCTTGCTGGATCAAGGCGTGGGAGACGTCACCGGGCTGTACGTGTGTTGAACGTGGAGGTGCCGTCCGTTCGGCACTAGGATCTCAGGTGATTTGGATCACGACGAGTACGACTCCTTCAACCCCGTTCTCTTGAACGCTTCCGCTTAGCGATCTACAAGGGTATGTAGATGCACTCTCCTTCCCCTCGTTGCTGGTTTCTCCATAGATAGATCTTGGTGACACGTAGGAAAATTTTGAATTTCTGCTATGTTCCCCAACAGCCCCTCCCCCTACCGTGATGTACGTGGATGAATCCGACGGCAACAAGGACGACCTCGTAGGATCCAGCCACGGTTGTGCGGAATTTCACGGGGATGAATCTACCCGGCCTCTCGTCCTATCTGCCGCCGGTAGAGGCATCCATGTCTGATGGTGTGAATTTTGGCTGGTTCCATGAGCACTTCGTTCCCTGCCGTGTAGTCTTCGTTGATTCGGAAAGATGGTGGTTGTCTGTTTAGCCATTTCAATCTGCTATTGATCATGCTCATTCTTGTTATATTCAGTTATATTGGAAACACCATCTGATTCAGTTATATTCTTGATCATGCTCATCCTCATCCTTATTCAAATAAGAATACTTCTGTTTGGAGAGCTCGGGCGTCAGCTGTGTGGAAGCACCAGCTGATTTGTAACTGGTCGGAAGGTGAGCTTCTCATACTCGCTGCCGTCGAAGCACGACACCTCGCCGCCACTTATGTTGCGTGTTGTTGTGCTGTAGGTCCTTGGGGTTGGGTGTGGCAACTCGCGACTCGAAGACATTTCGTGCATGTGCTCCCCTGCGCTTGGTGACCAATACATCTACTCCGTCGTGAACATGTGCTTCGTGTCATACAGGTCGCCGCCAAGGGTGAGCTCGTGCAGCGGTACAGGTATAGATGTGCATCCCATAAGGGCAGCTACATTTTCTTTCATAAAGTTATTTGTGTGAGTGCCCTGCATATTGAAGTAAACTGGATCGGCTAATCTTGAGTTCCTCCACCAAGTTATATTACTTCGACAAGAAAAAGTGCAGAAAGACCATATAAAGTACTCTGGTGACTCTCTCAATTGAACTAGAATTTTTTTAGATGCGTGAAACATGCACAACGATTTGCTCTATTGAGTCTATGTATGTTGAACTAGCACTCGAATTATAGCTCATGCCGGTATACTAATTTTCTCTTTCTCATATCAGCTCTCCTTCTTTTTGTCCATTTTTCTTCACTACTACCTGAAGGAAACTGTACTGGATAGCAGCCTATCATATATAGTTACATGTACCGAGTGATTTAGCTTCATTTTAATGATACTGTCAACAACTAACTACTGCTGCGACATATTTGATGCAACCTGTAAAATATTTTTTGTTTAATTTCAGCATATCATTTATATACTGAAGTCTCTTCTGGACATGTTGTCTAATTGCGTCATGTATGTTAGATATTTGTTCTATAATACTTGCCATTGACTATTTTTCTTTTATTTAGGTTATGTGCATTATTGATCAGCCAATCTTGAGAGAGAGATGGGTTGGCGTGAATGGGAAGAAAACTACATTGAATGGACAAGAAGTATGCCCTCAACTTTTTCATGGTATGTCTTACTTATTGTTCTTGTGATTTTTCCATCAGTTTCACTTTACATTTCTTCTTTGCTTTTTCATGGCATCGGGATGCCCACTGCCGACGGCGCTGCGTTGCTACCAAAGGGGCACCCTGCCGCGGCCAGGGACTCGCTGCCGTCGAAGCACGACACCTTGCCGTCACGTATGTTGGGTGTTGTGGTGCTGCAGGTCCTTGGGGTTGGGTGCGGCAACTCGAGACTCGAAGACGATCTTCTGCGGTAGGGCGTCGCCGGCGGCGGTGGCACCTGTATAGACCGTCTCGGTGTGACAGAAGAGTTCGGAGTTCACTCCGAGAAAGAATTGCTTTGCATGTACATTTGCTGAAAGACTGATGTGCTGAACTTTCGATGATTTCGATTGGTCTCTAACATAACCTTTCCTCTTTTTGTTGATATGTCCAAAAGAGATCCTTATTTCACCTTTTGTTTATAGGTATTCAACTTGAGGAATTTCATACTTTTGGAGTGGAGCTATCAAATATATGTGTGCTCGATGTTGGTGTTTTAATCCGGATCTCTCGCTGAAGGTGCTCGATGTTGGTGTTTGAATACTGCTACCGTACTTCAAGGTCTGTAGCAGCTCTTACAATGGATTCTTTTTAATGATAGTACAATTTATTTTTGTTTCGATTTGGTATTGTTGTTTTGTTCACTTAACCCAGTCTGTAGCAGCAGCTTTTCATGTCGTTTCCTCGCCAACAAATGTCATAATTTATCACATACGTGTGCAAATGGTTTTTTGGCTATAGTATGAGTATATGGTTCAGAGAAGTTCGGTCAGATGCAAAGCATGCTTAGCATCTCATAGTCGTAGGCTATTCCTTTTAAAATTGAAGCCATCCAGGTTTTCAATTATGGAGATGATTTGGAAACTCAGCATAGAAAATTATTTACTCTAATGCAAATTACACATATTAAGGCCTTTATTCTTTTATATTAAGGTCTCCAGTGCAAGCATTAGCCCATCTTTAGCTGCTCATAAGCAGTATCAGTGATATATATATATATATAAGTACACTCTTGCTAAGATTAATCTTTGATATATATAATTCATTGCCTGGATATAGTTTGCTTTGAATGTTTTTTTGCTCTTTAGTCTATGAAGAATTGCAAGGAGGAGGATAATAGAGCAGCAACCAGAGCTGACAATTGGCCTGTAAATGCTGCAAAGTTCTCCTAAAGGTGTGATGTTGGTGGTGATTTTCTTATCCGGGGATATGGATGTGGCGGGTCTGTGGGCACCATGCTGACGCGGAGAAGGAGGTGCAGGTAGCGGGGGCGCTTGAGGTGAGGTGGCTGCAGGGTCGCTCGAGAAGAATAGGCTCATCAGCAACACCTGGATGCCTTCGTCATCAGCAATGTGGACAAGGTGCAAAAGGGATATCGCCCTTACCTCTTATTCAGTCTGGAAAATTATGCAATGTTTGGTTTGGTAGATTTAACAGTCGCTGGTTCGGAAATTTGTTACCTATAGAAGTATAGGAATAACATGACTAATATTTATTGAATTTATAGAGTTATTGTTTTTTTCTACAAAGTCAGTTGTTAAATTAGGAAGAACATCGTCTAAAATCTTGACAACATAAAGGAGCATAGAGTTAATAGATTATGAAATCCTGTAGTGCATCAGATGCACCCTTCACTAATTTTTGAACACATTTATATTATCCAGGTTCCGACCTCATTCGTTGTGATGTTTGTCTTTTTTATGTGGGCGAGGAAAACATTTTTAGGAGTGATACTCCCAAACTTTGATTTCTTGGTTGTCGAATCATGGTGCTGATTAGATTTTACTTAACCTTAATTAATCTATTTATATTGTGGCTTTGTCTTTTAGCTCATCTTTTAGTTTCTCTTCTCCACTTAACACAAGATTTTATTGTAGGCTACCAAGTACAATTATACCACTTATACTCTTTCTATCTGATTATGCAAAGCTTGATCTATACTCATTGAACTTTGTTAGATAGTAGGCCCTCCTATTAGTGTGCCTAAATATAATTGTTTCTCTGTGTTTATAGTATCTTAGTCCAGTAGAATGAATGTTCTCGAGTAATTAGAGGTATTTGGATCAAGTGAATGTCTGAATACCACTAAAATCGAAATCATAATGCTTATCATTGGTCAGCACCACCACCTACTCTGAATCTCTGATCAGAATAGTACGAACTATTAAATTGGGAACTTAATGCTTATCATTGTTGATGTACATATGTACAACTAACAATGTTTGTGCTGCAACCAGCTTACTTTATTCCTTGCTGAAATTTATCTTGACTTATTTCACATCAGATAGTTCTGAACCTAGATGATCTCAATTAAGGTCATTGAAATTTGTTAAATTATTTTTATCCACTCTTCTGAACGAGCGTATACTATGATCTGATTTGTATATCATATTACTGAGGCAGCGCTGGGCCATGCTGTGGTGAGAACATACGAGAGATAATTGGGGTGTGTGGCTGATTGCTTCATATGCTGCTAATGATATATGTAGACTGCTGATTGCTCCTGATATACAGTGTCGATTGCAGCTGATAGTAGGATTGTACTCAATTTGATAGGTAAAGTGGGATGGCGGGATTGTATAGTGCTCATAAGCCAGTCCGGGCATTGTCCTTCCTCGAATGAATATGAGACTACTCCTCATATGTTAATCAGTTGCTCCTCCCTAGCTTTGGTTTGGTCTGAACTTCAAAGTTTTCATCCACTCAATGTTGATTCAGTCAAAGATCTCTTGGAAAAATTATTTCGACAAGATTCACTCTATAATGTTGTTATCATTGTCCTCTGGAATATATGGAAGTGCAAAAACTCCAAGGTCTCCCGGGATGTTTTTGAGGAATTGCACATTACTGCTAGCAAGATTGCTGATGATTGATACCATGGTCCAACAGGTATTCACATGAAATTAATAAATGGCACCTTACGGATTGGAGTACTCTACTGTATCACCTATCTGGGAGATTTTAATTTTTTCCTTCTATTATTTCTCTTAATCCCTGTGCACTCATCGGACTTTGTATAGTTCTCAGTTTTATGAAGTGGTTCAGGCTGGCGTAAGCCGCCATAGTCCCAGTAAAAAAAAGGCTACAAGCTTCGCTTCGGCCTTTTGGAACTGAATATTATGTAGTTTTATTGAGATTATTGATAGTGCTTCTCTACTATCAAAGAAGGTAATAGTCTCTTATGTGTTTCTTTTTGTCCATTTGAATGCACTCCATTTTTTAGTGTATTAATTAACATCAAACCTCCCATTCTTTCTAGAGTGCTGATGTATTATTATTTTCAGCTTAACACATTTAACTTCCTATAGATTTCATGGTTTATGCAGATTAACCGAGCTAAGATTTTTTGTGAAGCTAAAGCTGGTGTTAAGATGAACGCCGCTATGTATATATTTGAAACAGTTAGATACATGCTTGACAGACTATATAGGGGTGATCAAAACCATGCAAAGCATTATGGGACAAGTTTCTCTACCTTAAATAAGTGTTCATTCTCTCGTGTTTACTATTCGTTTAAGGGTCATCAACCCGTGTATTTATTTTCATTGAGCAAGTTTTACATTTTTCTTCAGTGGTGTTCATTGTGCAGTTCTAGATTTTTAAGAGAGTAGAGTTTATTGATTTATTACATGGAGAGACCAGTAGTGTCGTAGTGGTCTTGACATAATTACTAACATTTTCTACTAGAAAAAGTTTAATTGCACTAAATACAAATTAGAACATGCATAGACATTTATCTTCTTTCTACAGAATGGTTAGTGTAAACGTACTTTAAGTTGTACATGATTCTGTATCTGACCATTTTATCTCATATGTTGATGTGGTTGCAGATATGAACTTCAAATTATCCTGCAATGTATTGACTGCTCGGAGCTAACTTGACTACGCCAGTTTTCTTTTATGGCTCAAAGTAGTTAGTGTCCCCCCTTATTATGAGAGAGGTACTACTTCAAACATCTCTTCTTAATGTTTTATGTCATGGCATACAGTATGAGGGAGTGTTAGTTGGCTTGACTTTCGTGGCACTCATTGATAACCTTTCAGTTTAGGAGTTTTTGTGGCCTCTTAATCCATGAGAGTATGCTCATGTTGAAGAAGTTAGTCATAATGAGGGGCACCATAAATGTTTGTTATCTGGCACAAA
Source organism: Triticum aestivum (assembly GCF_018294505.1). Lineage (NCBI taxonomy): Eukaryota > Viridiplantae > Streptophyta > Magnoliopsida > Poales > Poaceae > Triticum > Triticum aestivum. The sequence continues at coordinate 668,751,085 of NC_057804.1, forward strand.
TTCCTAATGAATATCACATGTGAACCTTTTACTGTTGTGTTATTCAAATTTCATTGTACTATTCATACAGTAAAATATGAGTGCCATGTCAGAATATGGTTCTCGATCTGAAAGATCATATTCAAAATTACAGGTTCTATGGCAGTGCACTGGTAGAAAAAGAGGCTTCCGTCCAGCCCCATTAGTCGCGAAACTGTAGGAACCGCGACCAATGAAGTCTTTAGTCGCGGTTCGACAGACGAACCGCGACCAAATGCCTGGGCCCAGGGCGCTCGGTGGCCAGCTGGTGCACGTGAGGGGCTTTAGTCGCGGTTGGCCAGGCCAACCGCGACTAAAGCTCCTCCCCTATATATACCAGTTCAGCACACTCACTTAGCCATTTGGTGCCACTTCTCTTCGCAAGCTTCACAAGGGGGTGTAGGTTTGCTTTTGGTTCCTCTTATGCACACAAGGTGTTTGATGAAATGCCCCAAGAGCGTGAAACAAACATGATATGAAGTGTTGGAGCCACACTTGAGGTTCCTCATTTATTTTTTCCTCCTCGATCGCGGTTAGCAACTTGAACCTTTCATGCATGTGTGTCATTGATAAAATATGCATGTGTGTTGTTCATTGTTTAATTTCTATTGTTTATAGCTAGTTAGTTTAACAAATGCATGATGGTTAATTATATATTTTATATTATAATAATGCAGATGAATCGGCAATGGATGTACGGTAACCGACTCTCCCGCGAGTTCACTACGGGTTTGAAAGATTTCCTCGTAGTGGCTAATGCGAACAAGCAGAAGGGTTTTGTTATCTGTCCATGTGTTGACTGTAAGAATCAGAAGGGTTACTCTTCCTCAAGAGAAGTTCACTTGCACCTGCTTCGGCACGGTTTCATGCCAAGCTATAATTGTTGGACCAAGCATGGAGAAAGAGGGGTTATAATGGAAGAAGATGAAGAAGGGGATGATTTCATCGATGAAAGCTATCTTGCTCATTTCGGTGATACTTTCATGGAGGATGCTGAAGGTGAAGGGGAAGGTGAAGGTGAAGAAGAGGCACGTGATGAGACCGTTGATGATCTTGGTCGGACCATTGCTGATGCACGGAGACGCTGCAAAACTGAAAAGGAGAGGGAGAATTTGGATCGCATGTTAGAGGATCACAGAAAGTCGTTGTACCCCGGATGCGATGATGGTCTGAAAAAGCTGGGCTGCACACTGGATTTGCTGAAATGGAAGGCACAGGCAGGTGTAGCTGACTCGGCATTTGAAAACTTGCTGAAAATATTGAAGAATATGTTTCCAAAGAATAACGAGTTGCCCACCAGTACGTACGAAGCAAAGAAGGTTGTCTGCCCTCTAGGTTTAGAGGTTCTGAAGATACATGCATGCATCAACGACTGCATCCTCTACCGCGGTGAATACGAGAATTTGAATGAATGCCCGGTATGCACTACATTGCGTTATAAGATCAGAGGCGATGACCCTGGTGACGATGTTGAGGGCGAGAAACCCAGGAAGAGGGTTCCCGCCAAGGTGATGTGGTATGCTCCTATAATACCACGGTTGAAACGTCTGTTCAGGAACAAAGAGCATGCCAAGTTGTTGCGATGGCACAAAGAGGACCGTAAGTCGGACGGGGAGTTGAGACACACCGCAGATGGAACGCAATGGAGAAAGATCGACAGAGAGTTCAAAGATTTTGCAGCTGACGCAAGGAACATAAGATTTGGTCTAAGTACAGATGGCATGAATCCTTTTGGCGAGCAGAGCTCCAGCCATAGCACCTGGCCCGTGACTCTATGCATCTACAACCTTCCTCCTTGGTTGTGCATGAAGCGAAAGTTCATTATGATGCCAGTGCTCATCCAAGGTCCGAAGCAACCCGGCAACGACATCGATGTGTACCTAAGGCCATTAGTTGATGAACTTTTACAGCTGTGGGGCAGACCTGGTGTCCGTGTGTGGGATGAGCACAAAGAAGAGGAATTTGTCCTACGAGCGTTGCTTTTCGTAACCATCAACGATTGGCCTGCTCTTAGTAACCTTTCGGGACTGTCAAATAAGGGATACAATGCATGCACGCACTGCTTACATGAGACTGAAAGTGTACATTTTCCAAATTGTAAGAAGAACGTGTACCTTGGGCATCGTCGATTTCTTCTGAAAATTCATCCAGTAAGAAAGAAAGGCAAGCATTACAACGGCAAGGCAGATCACCGGCCGAAGCCTGCGGAACGCACTGGTGATGAGGTATTTGATATGGTCAAGGATTTGAAAGTCATCTTTGGAAAGGGTCCTGGCGGACAATCAGTTCCGAAGGGAGCTGACGGGCACGCAGCCATGTGGAAGAAGAAATCTATATTCTGGGAGCTAGAATATTGGAAAGTCCTAGAAGTCCGCTCTGCAATCGACGTGATGCACGTTACGAAGAATATTTGCGTGAACCTCCTAAGCTTTTTGGGCGTGTATGGAAAGACAAATGATACAAAGGAAGCACGGCAGGACCAGCAACGTTTGAAAGACCCTGATGACCGGCATCCGGAATGGTTTCAAGGTCGTGCCAGCTACGCTCTGACCAAAGAAGAGAAGGTCATCTTTTTTGAATGCCTGAGCAGTATGAAGGTCCCGTCTGGATTCTCGTCCAATATAAAGGGAATAATAAACATGGCGGAGAAAAAGTTCCAAAACCTGAAGTCTCACGACTGCCACGTGATTATGACGCAATTGCTTCCGATTGCTTTGAGGGGGCTCCTGCCGGAAAATGTTCGAGTAGCCATTGTGAAGCTATGTGCATTCCTCAATGCAATCTCTCAGAAGGTAATCAATCCAGAAGTTCTACCACGGTTACAGAACGATGTGATCCAATGTCTTGTCAGTTTCGAGTTGGTGTTCCCGCCATCCTTCTTCAATATTATGATGCACCTCCTGGTTCACCTAGTCGAAGAGATTTTCATTCTCGGTCCTGTATTTCTACACAATATGTTCCCCTTCGAGAGGTTCATGGGAGTATTAAAGAAATATGTTCGTAACCGTGCTAGGCCAGAAGGAAGCATCGCCAAGGGCTATGGAAATGAGGAGGTAATTGAGTTTTGTGTTGACTTTGTTCCTGACCTTAAGCCGATTGGTCTTCCTCGATCGCGGCATGAGGGGAGACTAAGTGGAAAAGGCACGATCGGAAGAAAATCAACGATATGTATGGACGTCCATTCTCTGACTGAAGCACACCACACTGTACTGACCAATTCCATCTTGGTGGCTCCGTACTTTGAGAAACACAAGAATATTTTACGCTCGGACAACCCGGGGAAGCCTGAATCCTGGATTAGGAAGGCCCACATGGAGACTTTCGGCAGTTGGTTGAGAAAACATTTAATGAATGACAATGATGTTGTAGATCAGCTGTACATGTTGGCCAAGACACCATCTTCGACTATAATGACTTTCCAAGGGTACGAGATAAATGGGAATACATTTTACACGATCTCCCAAGATAAAAAGAGCACCAACCAAAACAGTGGTGTCCGCTTTGATGCAGCAACCGAGAATGGGCAAAAGGTCACATATTATGGTTACATAGAGGAGATATGGGAACTTGACTATGGACCCTCCTTTAAGGTCCCTTTGTTCCGGTGCAAATGGTTCAAGCTAACAGGAGGTGGGGTAAAGGTGGACCAGCAATACGGAATGACAATGGTGGATTTCAATAATCTTGGTTACCTTGACGAACCATTCGTCCTAGCGAAAGATGTCGCTCAGGTTTTCTATGTGAAGGACATGAGTAGCAAACCGAGGAAACGGAAAGATAAGAAAACGATCAGTACATCATGCGATGATCCAAAGCGCCACATTGTTCTTTCAGGGAAAAGAAACATCGTGGGAGTGGAGGACAAGACAGACATGTCAGAAGATTATAATATGTTTGCTGAAATTCCGCCCTTCAAAGTGAACACCGACCCAAGCATTAAGTTAAATGATGAGGATGCTCCATGGATACGGCACAATCGTAAGCAAGAAGGGACACAAGGGAAGAAATGATGTGTAATAATTTATTACCCGTGATGTGTTTGGTGTCCATTTTCGAATGATTCGAGATACCACTGATGATACATGAAATTTGGAGTGATTTAGTCATACTCCTGCCTAGGCGTATAATATGCATACTCGTAGTCTTCATAGCCGCCGTCGTCGTCGTTCCTGTCGTCGCCTTCTAAGTTGCCGCCGTCGTCATCGCTGCTGTCGTCGCTGTCGTCGGGCGGCGCTCGTGGCTCGAACTGAGGGTAGCGCAGGCGGGGGATATCGCCGGCCGTGATGTAGTCCATGACGCTCTGCAGAGTCCGGCCGTACCACCATAGCCGACGGCCGGCCTCGTGGAAGTTCCCAGGAGGCAGACCGTCCTCCTCATACCTGGCGAGCGCCCTCTCACGCCGATTAATGAAGAAGGCGTCCCAAGTATGCTGGTTATCGGGATGCCAGCGGGGATTCATCCGCTGCTCCGGCGTGAGGTCGAGGTAGTAGTGGTTCGTGATGGCCGCCCGGCACGCAGTACCCTGAGGGACGGGAGGGACCGGCACGCCGCCGGCGCTTAGGCTCCAGCCGGTGGGGACGCGGTAGCCCGGTGGACAAGGGTAGTTCGAGGCGCAAAGCTCCTCCACCTGCTGGTAGGTTAGAGTGGGTGCGGTGGAAGCCATGAGAGAGTGATGAGAGATTGTAGAGATGTGATAATGCTGGCCAAGACGGGCTACATATATGTAGTGAGAAATGGCGGGAAAAATGGGAGCGGGAAGACAGGAGGCGGGAAGAAAGTGGCGGGAAGAAAGAGGCGGGAAGACAAGGAAGAAATGGCGGGAAGAAGATAATATTTGTGTTTTTAACATATTGAATTGAATTAGTTCTATTTTTCTGAATTTTTTGATATATTATTTGTATTTTTAACATATTGAATTGAATTACTTTTAT
>NC_057804.1:668756043-668769639 GCF_018294505.1 Triticum aestivum
CGCCGTCGCCCTCGCCCTCAACGCCGCCCGCCGCCGCCCGCCGCGCTGTCAGGCGACGACTCCGGCGCCTCGGCCGGGTAATTATCCTCAAGCGCCGTCTCCTCCAGGCCCCGTGCCGCGCGGCCCATGGCGGCGCACGAGAGCAGCAGCACGGCCAAGAGAAGAAGCGCGGTGCAGCGGGCCTTCTCCGGTGAAGTGCCGCCACGGGAGAGGCTCACCGGAGCTCTCTCCGGCACCCGCCTACGGGTCCCATCTGTCATACACATGAACACACTGCTGGGTGCACTTCCGTGTACCCATAGCAGTTTCTGTATTTAATAATTTGAATTAAATTAAATCAGGATATTAGAAAATGAACCAAAACTTTGAAAATTAATAGAAAATAAACCGTAACTCGGATGGGAAAACTCTGTACATGAAAGTTGCTCAGAACGACGAGACGAATCCGGATACGCAGCCCGTTCGTCCATCACGCATCCCTAGCATAGCGAACACGCAACTTTCCCCCTCCGACCCATCTGTCTGAAAACGCGAAACACCGGGAATACTTTCCCGGATGTTTCCCCCCTTCACCGGTACCACCTCGTACCGCGTTATGGTACACCTAGCAAATAAAAAACTTGCCATGATGAATTACTAAAATTTGCCATGATCTATCAAATAATTTTGACATGATTCATAAGTAAAAAAAGAAATATGTCATCAGTTATTTTAACAATGCATGGTCACTGGCTCAAATTTGGCATGAACTATAAACTAAAACTATCATGGTGAATTACTTAAATTTGCCATGATACATGTACTAAAATTTGCCATGGTTCATACAAAAATGTGTAAACCCTCTCCCACCCCTTCCTCGCCCCCTTCTTTTGCCACCGCCCTTTCGCCACCGCCACCGCCACCGCCACCGCCCCCCTTCTTCACTTAATTAATTTGTTTTTACTACATGTTTTCAGGACTGACATAATGGCGGACGATAGAGCTGACCCGATTATGGACAACTATGATCCGGACGGTGAAGCACATATGTTCGGCATCATAAACGGCGATATTCTATATGTGCCGACCGGACAAGAAGAAGATGATATCTCTTCTTATCTGAACCTTGACGGTGAAGATGAAGGGCGCCGTCAGCAAGATGATGCCGAACAAACGTCGATAAACGACGATCTTCAAATGGAAGTAGCAACCACCTCCGGCGCCGAGGTATATATATACATTGAGCCTCTGGTGATACAAACTAACTGATTTGAATAAATATGTGTGTACTAACGTGCGCGACTCTCTTTCTTATTTTAGCCCTCGGCCGGATCGTCGAAACAATCGAGTACATCGTCAAAGCGTGGCGCAACCAAGACGATGAAACAAGGAGAAACATGCACCATCGAGGTTGTCGACAGTGCAACCGGCAGGCCGCTGGAGCCCCGCAAGAACGCCACCAAGTTTGTCAACCAATGCGGAGCCGTTGTTAGAGACAACGTCTCGATCACCGTCCAGGAGTGGAATAAGCCAAAGAAGGCACGAATTGCTGGTTTCACTTTTGTCGATAAGAGAACAAAAAAAGATTGCTTCAAGAAGCTTATGGAACATTTCATTCTACCTCCGGAATACAACAAATTCGATGAGGAGGGTAACAAGATTGAGGAAAACAAGGAGAGGATGAGGCTAGTCAAACAGTTCGCTCTTCATAAGATGGCCGACGCATTCCGGAAATTCAAGCAAAATCTAGCCCGTGACTTTGTCAAGCAGAACAAGACTCCGGATTTCAAAGGACAATATGAGAAACTGAAACATGATTGGCCAGAATTTGTGAAGCAAAAGAAATCGGAGCAGTTCATTCAAATATCAAAAAAAATAAGGAAAATGCGGCTAAGAAGGAGTACAATCATATTATGGGGCCAGGAGGGTATCGCCTTTGGGTGCCTAGGTTGGAGAAGATGGAGAACGAGCTGAGGGCGCGAGGAATCCGTCCAGGTACGGAGGGATGGGACCCAAGGGCCAAAAGCTGGTGGTACGGGCATGGGGGAACGCTGAACCCGAAGACAGGGGAGTGTGTTTACCGGGGCAAAATAATTAAACCCACCCAAGCCCTTATTGACGCAATGAGGGATGCTCAAGAGGGGAAGATCAAGTTCAACAGAGAGAACGACGCGCTGACAAAAGCCCTCGGGAATCCTGAACACGGAGGACGTGTACGAGGCATGGGGCACATTCCGTGGAAAATAGGGTTCCCCCAGAACGATGACCCGTACGGTTACAGAAGCCGTAAGAGAAAGATGGATCGGGAAGCAGATGTTGTGGCGCGGTTGGCATCGGAAATGGATGTGATGAAGAAAACCGTGAGTGTACTAGTAGCCGAAAGAGATGCAGCTCGGGCGCAGCATGAAGATCATCTAGCGGATCTCGGAAGCCAGCAGCGGAGAAGCAGCGTGGCTTCCTCGGAGGCCCCACCGGCTGGTGCAGATGCACCGACGATCGAAATTACTGCACCGGAGCCTCTGGTGGTCGAAATTACTGCATCGGAGCCTCCTCGCTACCCCGTGGACGATATAAAGGAGATGAAAGAATGTCATCTGTATTATCCTATCGGGAACATGTCCATGAAGGTAGCCATCGGCAGTGCTTTACCATGTTTACCTGGAGCACTCCACCACAACAACCCCATTCAAGATGGCTATGCTCGTGTCACGGTGGAGGACATAGTCCAAGGGTTTGAGGACCTGGAGATTGACATTGCTACACCTGAAGGGGAGAAAAGACTTGGAGATGTCAAGCGCCATTTCATTCTATGGCAAAAGAAGTTTATCAAGTTTCCAGGCGAGGCGCCAAGGACAACAAGTCCACCCCCCTACGGTGGTGGTGGTGGCGGTGGTGGTGGTGGTGGTGGTGGTGGCGGTTCACCTACACCTCCGTCACGTCAGTCGACGCCCCTCAGTCCACAACGTCCGGCGGGTGATCAGACGCCGCCCCCCAGTCCTCGTCCGGCGGGTGATCAGACGCCGCCCCCAGTCCTCGTCCGGTGGGTGATCAGCCGACGCCCCCCAGTCCACAACGTCCGGCGGGTGATCAGACGCCGCCCCCCAGTCCTCGTCCAGCGGGTGATCAGACGCCGCCCCCCAATCCACCTCCGGCAAAGAAGCAGAAGCAGTCCTGGATTATTAACCCGGACCCTTATGTACCTAAGACCACAAAGGTACCGGAGCCATCACTGAAGCCTCTCCCCACAAGGCCTTGGGAACGTAGTGCCGAGGAAACTGCCGCGGCCGCGGCTGCTGATCATGACAAATGGAAGGCGGACTGCAAGAAGAAAAGAGAGCCCGAGCCCAAGCCAGTATTTTCTGATGAGCAAAAGAAGTGGGCTAAGTCATTTTTGAGCACACCGTCCCAAGCCGCGAAGAATCTGCCTGACGACTATGCACGTGAACTTCGTAGGCAGGCACTCATGTTGAAGGAGAAGAAAGAGCGGGCGGAGAACCAGGAGAACAAAGCCTTGGAGGAGGCCGAGAAAACGGAATTAGAAAGTAAAAAAGCGGGAAACGAGTTGCCCAGCTCGGGGAACAAAGTAAACAATCGATTGCCCCGCTTATAGTGAAAGCCGCCGGTCCGGATGACCCCGATATCATAGTAGCTGCGGCAGCACATGGATTGACTGTAACGAGTGCCAGAGAACAAGTGGCCAACTTAGGTATTACTCTTCGTGAACTGTTAGGCCTTGATGAGGCGCCAGTGAAGGAGGTAGTAATTACATATGTGAAGAATGGGCCTCTCGTCGAGCCTGCGCAGGAAAAGGATCTACCTCCACAAATGAAAGGTCTGCTGAAATGGTACAAGGGTTACATAAAAAATAAAAACGCCAAAGAATATATTTATGCGGAAGTTAGATATGAGCATCACTTCAAACATTACTATGTACAAATTCTTCTGAGTGAATTGTTCCAGCTTTTCAATCTGCGCGAGCTCGACAAATCTATCATCAGTTGCTACGTTCTGTAAGTGATTTATTTCTACCCCATCTCGTTCATATTGCCTGCACTATATATATGTCCTAACTATATTGTTGTGTCCGCTATTATACATGCAGAATGAAGATTAAGGAATGCAGAGTAAGGAACATCCATGATGTTGGGTTCATTGACCCACACATCGTTAATGGATATGTGTTGGAGCATCACCCCGCCGACATGGAGGCAGACCTGTGGCAGTTTCTTACAAAGCAGGAACTCAAAAGTGATATTCTATTTCCTTACCATTTTGGGTGAGTGTTTCTGTCTTGAGCACATTCTCTTTTGTTTACTCCATGCATGGTATGTGGCTGGCTAATCGATGAGTTATGCATGACGTACTGTGCATGTATCGTGTCCGCAGGTTTCACTGGATTCTGCTAGTAATTAAAGTTGACACCTCAGAATGTCTCGTCCACGACTCTCTGAATATGGATCCAAAGCTTTGGGGCGGCATGAGAAGAATGCTGCAGAAGTAATTATTTTCATTCATTTGCGCTCTATATCGATCGGCCTATTTCGTTCATTTCCTAATATCAAGTAACTAATAACTCTCTTGTTCATTTAATTTTCTTTGCCTCGTAGGGTTTGGAGACGGTTCGTAGATACAAAGGTCGGTGAATTCAAAAAAGAGCTAGAATTCAAAAGGTCAAAGGCTAAGAATGCTGGGGATATTCAGCCAGCGGGGACCAATCTATGTGGATACTATGTCTGTGAGATGATCCGGAGATACACCTCTGAGCGGGTTCCGAGTGATACCAATGCTCAGAGGAATAACCTCCGGATGATGCTTAGTCCAGAAGCTCGCTTCCGACCACTTCAAGAGGAACTAGCTGGATGGTTCAGCAGGGAAGTCCTCCATTCTAAAGGAGAACACCATTACGAGGACGTAGAACTTTATATGCATTAAATTATGTATGGAAACTTGTTCAAAATTGTATATGGTCATCCGATGATATTGAATATATATTGTATATTCCTCTTGAATTCTTTTTGGTTCTAATTTCAAATTTGTTTGAAATTGTACATTCATATGCATGTATGTAGTACCGTAGAATATGTGAAACTCCTTCAAAATTAAAATAAAGCACAAAAGAAATAAAACAATACAAATTAAACAGAAAACAGGTTTAGGGGGGGGGGCTAAAACCCTAAACCTGTGGCGGCCTTTAGTCGCGGTTGGCCAGAAGAACCGCGACTAAAGGTCCTCCGCCCCGACGGCCGCCTGGCGCCCACGTGGACGGGCCTTTAGTCGCGGTTCTTAAGCAACCGCGACTAAAGTGGGGGTCCTTTAGTCGCGCCTATTTGGTCGCGGTTGCGCAACCGCTACTAATGGCAGTTGCGAACCGCGACCAAAGGCCCTTTTTCCACTAGTGGTGGAGTAATGTTCGTAAATTATATATTGCTTTCAAGTTTGGAGCTGGAATAATATATGTGCTGCATTTAGTTATAGTCTTATAGATATACATGAACATCCATTGTATATTTCTTGCAAGACATGGTAACTACTATTATTTTGATTGTTTCCGTGAACTATTTTGACCTTGATTAAGAAGTAGAAAGTTTTTAGCCTCGTAGGTTGTTTGATCTACTATATCAAGTGGCACTTGGCTTCTCATGGCTCTCCTCGCATTTGCCAAAACAAAATTAGTACACACTACCTAGAGCTCTGGAAATTAGAACTGAAAAATGGTCCTGCGGTTTATTAGCTGATATAAATCATGCACAATCCTCTACATTTAAAAATAAACCGGACACAAAGCAGTATACTTTTTTCCGAGTACTACCTTGAGAGAGCCAAGGGGTTCTGCATTTTATAAAGAAGAAGAAAGTTGCCCGGTTCCATACATGCTTATCTGAGAAATATATCTTATCTATCTAGTGGAAACCAGGCAAAAACCTACAGATACAAAAGGCACAAAGTCCCCCACCGGTCGTGACCGAACTACTGTTTTTGGAAATATAAAATGAGCTAGATTACTAACATTGATGTAATGCTTGTATGTCAACCTATTCCTTTATCGGTTCAATTACAGAGTTTTGTTATTATGTGAATGGAGTAATGGAGAGCTAAGAAAAAACAAGGTAACAGTTAGTGTTACTCTTGCGAGGTAGTTTCAATCATATCATTGTTTGCTTTCCCTTTTCTCCTGCCTAGGTATGTACAATTATTCCAACCCAGGTTTCTTTCAAGAAGGATATGGGTATGTGTTTGAGGAATGTCTACATGATAAAACACACCTTCAAGTTTGGTGATAGTTATGCTATCAAACTTACAATGGGGGTCTTAATTTGTATTTTTAATAGAGCACTGGGTTCATTGGTGAGACTTGTGAGGATGTGCCTAGGCTAAAGATGGCTCCTATGTCGGTACCAAGTGGCATGTGTTTAAATGGAGTATCCTTGTCAGGAGAGCTGATTTCTGAAATATGGTACTTTATGGGTGCAAGGATTCACCATGTTGCGGTCTTCGTCAGCGAAGTGGACTCCTAGGAATTAGTCAAGGCCGCTATGTTGTTTTAAGCTGATATTCTATTGTACTTGTATTTTTTTTGCTTATCTAGTTGTTTGCCATGCAGTTCTCGTTGTTGGTGGGGACATTTGTTGTCTAAGATCGACCTCAAATATCTGGTGGCACTATAGCATGGCTTTTGATATTCTAATGTATATCTCTTACAAAATATTTCAAGAGCCCGTGGCAACGCACGGGCATTATACTAGTGTAAGTAAGGATGGAGATGAAGATGGTGTGGCGACAAGGATATAACAAAACGCCTGGTTCCTTCAGCCAAAAGTTGGCAACGTTCCTTGTTACACACGCTCCGCCCAACAAACGCTCCAAAAGCCAAAATACAATTCCTCAAACAACGGCCAAAGACTACTTCCCCACATGGAAAAGAAATACGCACATGGCGTTACAATGTTGGCTACTCATGTCTGAGTTCCTAAACCCTTGCAAAACAGAAAGAAAGGTTGTTTGCTAAACAAAAGAAAGGCCAACACAATCCTATCCAAACACTCCACATTTTTACTATGTGGCAAAAATATGCAACTTTTTTTTGTTTTTAGGTACATGCCATTTAAAAAAAACACAATTTTTTTATGTTCACACGCCAAGGTATTTTGTACACATGGCAAAATTTTCCGAAGAAGAAAAATCTCACGACCCCATGGATAATTCATAACTTTTTGTCTTTCAAGCAGGGCAATTTTAAGTCATTTTGTAATGCTATTGTGGCAAACGATGGGATCTTTAATCAATTTTCATGGCGAATTTGGGATTCTTTTCCCTACTTTTTCACATGGCAATTTTATTATGATTAAAATGGAGATCTTATTATTCAAAACATGGCAGCTTTACTATTAAGAGCATGGCAATTTAAGTATGATAGAATCTCCTCCCCTGCTCGGTCTACCCCACATGCATGGCGTATAACATCCTCTAGCCCCAATTGCCGCCAAACCTCTTTAGCCTTATGGCATCGAAATAGTACATGAAACACATCTTCTGCTCCTTGTTTACATGTAGGACACGTCGGCCGGACTGGGATGTGTCTATTAGCAAGAACCACATTGCATGGCAGTGTTCCGTGTAAGGTTCTCAGAAGAAAATTTTTAACTTTCGCCGGACAATTCAGTTTCCAAACCTTTTCCCATGTTGGGTTAGCACTAGTGGCTCCCAAACCATCTGTCCTCTGCAATTTACGACCATGCTGAAAGTACCATAGAGCATGGTAGGCCGATTTCACTGTAAAAATTCCATGTTTATTCAAACTTCATGCTACAAAGTCACTCATATCATGTGTAGGTAGTGGTAAAGCAAGGACCCGTTCCACATCAATCGGCCAGAAGGTTTGCTCCACAAGTGGCACATCCCAGTGACCTGTAGCTGGATCAATTAAATCACTCACCTTTGATAGTAACTGGTTACCTCTTGGGGTAATAATCATTCTGGATGGTGAGTTAGGAATCCACGCATCCCTCCAAACATTTATTTTTTCACCATCCCCTACTCTCCAAATGTATCCATGTTTCTGGGTATTCACCCCTTGCATAATGCTTTGCCAAGTGTAGGAGGAATTCTTTTTCAGCTTAATTAATTTACCAGCACAAGAAGCGGGGAGTGAAAAACTTCCATGACTTGATGTCCACTTGCTGCTGGTACCTTTGGTGGGAGAGGAGAAAGCTTGTGCACAATGAGCCGGTACAAGATGCGAAGAGAGTTGCGCAAGCGGTATGTGCTTTAGCTGCTAACTATGCTATTGCATGTGACCCAAAGGCCTCGTTAAAGAGGGGAGGTTGGTGCAAACCCCCTAGTGGATATGTCAAGTTAAATGTTGATGCGGCCTTTGATTGGGATTTGCTTCAGGGGGCGATGGGAGCAGTCATCCAGATGATAGAGGACATATGGTTGTAGCTGGAAACAAGCTCATTGATTCATGTTATGATGTACTAACTGTTGAGGCAATGGCTTTGAAGTTTGGGTTGAATATGGCGCTCACAGCTGGGTGCAATAGACTGATTGTCAACTCGAATAATCTGGAACTCATGGAAATAATGAATAAGGATGGCCAATATGCTGGAGATGCCGCGGCCATTGTCGATGATTGTTATCATCTGGCTTGCGAATTTAGCTCTATTGTCTTCGAATTTTGCCCCAGAGAGTCGAATGGGGTTGCACATGAACTAGCTAGGATTGCTAGAAGTTCGCTTTGTAATGAGTGGTTAGATAATGCTCCTTCTGAGCTTCTTCACCTCTACTTAAAGATGTAAGTCTGATCACGAATGAATAAAGAGGAAGTAAAGTTGTCAAAAAAAAAGAGCATGACAATTTTATTTTTAATGGCATGTCATTCTTACCTCTTTTTTTTTGAGAAAAGCATGTCATCTTTACTATGTCCTTCTCGCCTGCTGTATGAAGTAGGCGGACCCTAGATGGGCTTTCCCAATATTGGTTCCTGGGACAGGGTTCATGCAGAGTTTTTTTTTCCTGGGCCAATTTTCATCTTTTTGTTTGGTTTTCTGTCTTATGTGTTTCTTTATGGATTTTATTTCTTTCTCAATACATGTCCATTTTTCTAAATACACACTGTAAAAATTTACACATCTTGAACATTTTTTATTAATTGGCATAAACCTATTTTTGGAGTGTGTGAGCATTTTTTAATTGTCATGTACATTTTTCTGAAAGGCAGTATTTATTTTGTTGAATTACGTGAGCATTCTTTCCACATTGTATGACATTTTCTAATAATCTCACGTATATTTTTTGAAACACGCGAACATATTTTTGAATGCTATAAACATTTTTTATATCATGCTGCATTTGGTCTATATTAGTTTAAACTAAGTCAGTGACAATTAATATGGATCATAGAGAGTACAATTTTGTACATGATGTTTATACTTTTATATTTCACTTTCAACATTTTTTATTTGTTAAACTCTATTGTGTTTTTGGAATAAGTGTATTTAGAATATATTTTTTTAAATGTAAATAAAATGGAGCGAATGAAGAAGCAGAGAAGAAAAACGAAGGCCGGCCAAATGTATGGCGTTCCCTGCCTCATACCTGCAAATCAAGCTAAGCAGCGGGTGATAATTTTTTACACAATGTTTATAGTTTTCTATTTCACTTTGAACATTTCAAAATTTTAAGGAAATTATTATTTTTAAATAAATGTTTTTAGTTTTTTTAATAAAAAGGTGAAAAAAAGGAAATTGAGCGAATGAAGAAGCAGAGAAGAAAAACGCCCTTTCTTTCATCAACTGAACTGCGTGCGTGCATGGAAGGGCTATCATCTGCACTTAAGAGGAGTGACTTACCTATCATTGTGGAGATGGACTCTATTCTTGCAGTCAAACTGATCCAATCGAGGGATTTGGACAAATCTATTTATGCTTGGATAGTTAAGGTGATCAAGTATGTTTTGGGGATTCGTGGTTCTTGTATTACTCATGTAAATCGCTCTTAAAATAAAGTTAGCGACTGCTTAGCTAGATTTGCTAAATTAGAAGGACAAAGCATGACTTGGGTTGGTTCTGGTCCAGATGTTGCTGTTGAGCCAGCTATTGCTCAATGTATGGACACCATGAGTTGAGTAATGCAAAAAAAAAAAAAAAGTTTGCGCAGAATTATTTTCGACCTGCCTCATATCTCTACTCTTAATGGACGACTTGGTGAATAGTCTTCATGGTTTATTTTCGCTGTTTTTTTTTGTCATCCTCCCACCTCACGGTTTCAAAAAAACCAACCAAAACCAGAGGCCCGTCCCACGAAACGAAACCCAATTTGCCCCCGTACCATCACTCCTCCCTCTCCCTCTACCTCCCTTGTCTAGGGTTCCCCGCCACCACTGCGGCATCCGCCGCCGAATCCTAGGTCGCCGCACACCGTCGCCGCCGCCGCGAATCCCCAGGGACGCCGCACGCCACCGCCGTCGCGAATCACCAGAGACGCTGCACGCTGCCGCCGCGGATCCCCAAGGGCGTGGTCGCATTGTACTAGACAAAGTGTGGTCGCCGTCGTCCTCTCCTCGTCCGACCTTGACCTCATCCCTTCGACTCCGGTGACTCCTCTGTGGCCCGGGCGGCCCTGGCCGACGCCGTCACAGCCAACGCCGGCCTCACCTCTGCGGCCTCACGCACTGCCGCCGCCGAGGAGCCGGCCTGATAGGTTTGAACCATCCCTTGATCCCTCGAGTATTCTGCGTCCCTTGATGGCTCGATTCCTTGTCTTCTCCATCTATCAATCCCTCGCATCCTTGCATGCTACGAAGAGAATGGTTCCCTTTCTACAGGGTCTGGTGTGAAAGAGTTGGAGCAAGGAGGACGTGTGCGGCCACTTCGCGCTTCGGCGAGATCCTCAAGGTTGTCATCGCAGACAAGGGCACTGGAAGATCCAAGGGCGGCGGATTCGTGAGTACCGCCCAAACAATTCTCTCCTCCCCTCATCATCGATTGATCTTCCTGTAGTTAATTTTCTTGCTTAATTCAGCCCCGTTAGTTGATGCTATGCCTGGATGGATGCTTGGCATGTTACGTTCCAGGAAGCGGAGGCGGCCATTAGGGCGTGCTTGGGTCCGTACCCGGTGATTGACGGCCGGAGGGCCAACTGCAACCTCGCCTGCCTCGAGGTCCAAGGCGCCACAACGAAAACGCCCGCCTCGATACTCAGCTTCAAGGGATGTGTCCTGCCACGGGTAGTGCCATCACACCGGCACAATGAACTCCCGTGCAACCCAGCATCCGCATTGAGACATCTTTCTTGGCGCTGCCATTGCTGCCGTACTCTGACAGTCCATGCATTGACGCATCGATTCAGAAGGTGAGCCCCAGCGACGGCTCCGGAAGAAGGGATTGGCTGCAGCTGATTTGGGAGGCCCAGTCGGGGAGAGCAGGGAGGAGGAGCATCGATGATATTCCTCCCGTCCCATAGCCAAAGGGAGTGTCAGCGCACCCAGCGGCGGCACATCTTGCGGCAGCAATTGACGTATCGTACCAGGCGGCTGTGTAGCTGGTGAAGTGGTGAGTGCAAAGTGTTTGTGCTAATGATTGAGCGGAGTTATCTTATGATTGTCATATCACACTATTTACGAGTAGTAATGCTTAACTCCGTTGCCTTAGCGTGTGATTGTGTCATGTCCGTGACAATACTAATGCTCAATGTTGTTGCCCGAGAGGCCCTTTTTGTAGTTATCATAAACGAGTAGGCAGCATGTAAGAGCACCCACAGTGCTTAGATGTATGCTCATTGCCCTTAAGCAGTGCGTTCTTGTCAACTCACAAGATTGTACTATTGTATTTTGTAGGTACATCTGAAGATTCATCTGCAGTTAGGTAGAAAATGATTCATGTTTTACATCCAAAAGTTATACATTTTTCAGGCTGTAAGCACCTTTAAAGTTATTCATGCATACTTTTTTCAGGCTGTAAACTGCACCCTTATAGTTATTCATGCCTTTTCTTTTATATAGTCGTGATACTTAGAATACTTATATATTGTCAGTTATAGGTAATATGTTCCATCAAACAGGAGTTTACTCAGTATTCAATAAGATATTTTATTTTTAATAGTTATAAGAGGAGACCTGCATGAAAAACAAGAGTGCAGTTGGTTCAATCAAATAGAACTGCAGGTTGATGGGGGTGGTTTAATAAAAAGAAAAAGATGAAATAGATTGGTGTTTATTTATTCTCTGCGGAAAATTTTGGGCTCTTTTGTTATGCTTGCAACTTTGTTTTGGAATAGGGTAGTTAAAGTGTACTTTTCTTATGGAAGGCATGAAAAAGCATGCGTAGCTAATTACAACTCAGAAACAAATGTCTTTGTTTCAAAAATGACAATGACGGAATAAATTGTTTCAAAAAATAACTACAAAAATCTAAAAATCTAAACATAGTGATCAGATGAACACGGTGGCCACTGATGATGTTGGAATTAGGATAAGTAGCGAGATGGGTGGGAGGGCATGTTGAAGTAGAGAACATGGACTTGCGGGGAGGAGGGGTGCTTACTTGAGCCAATTTATTAGATTAAGGGTGTGCATGACTTTTTCCATATGCACGAATTATTAGTTAGTGAGAATTAAGCGCCATGCATTCTTGGTTTGATTGTTATTCGTCGACCATGAGCAAGAATCTGTCAATTAATTAGATGCTTTAATTAACTTATATGTAATGGCAGGGTGTCCATGTTGAACGGAAACGCCTATGGTTGCCCTTCAAGCACTAACAAATTGGAAATTCCAAGCCCTGCTGAGATTACGAGCAGAGTGGAAAGGGAATCAACACCATCACGCCAAAACATTGAAGGTGAATAAGTGGACCACTATCTAAGTAAATAGACGAACCATATTTTGTTAGAACTAAGCAGTTGCTGCTAATATAATCCTCTCCAGCAAGATCAGTTTCGGACAATATAATTTGCTATTCACTTTCTATGTGTTTAAGCATGCTCAAACTCAATACAAATGAACATAATTCTTTTTTTTAGGTCATTGCATGACAAATAAGAATACTTACATCACTGAATTTCTGATGTTTTTCTGTCGGAAGTTAGTTCAGTTAGGCACTTCTAATTGCTTAAGCTCGATTTCACTCAAGTTTGATATAATCTGCAGGAGCAATCCAAGAGCTAAAAACTACAGTGATCTCACTATTCACCAAGTATTGTTATTTTCTCTACCTACGTCCTAATCAGGTGTGTCACCTTGTGTTGACTTTGCCTACTGAATTATAACGAGTCTTGAACTTTGTTATCTGATTTTCCTTATCCTACTTCTTAGCTTTTCATGCTATTCTGCGCGCTGTGCATAATGTGCATTTCTTGTTATTTGCTAATGTGTACTGGACAAGCGCGGCAGCAAATTCATAGTGTGCATTTCTTGTTATTTGCCAATGGTTGTACTGGACAAAGCATGGTCTTTTGTCCAAACACATCCCTTATGTTATGTCCAAAATTAGGTTGTTAGTCCTTTTTAGTGGGGTGCACTTATATCTCAATTTTTCCTCCAGTTGTTTATTACATATTGTGATATTGGTACAAAGGCTGCCACAAAAGACGAGCATGTCTGGATCAGCAATATGTCAGGTG
>NC_057804.1:668769962-668788558 GCF_018294505.1 Triticum aestivum
TAAAACACATAGACTGTTTTTATTTTACTAAAATGTCTACTGCCGACGCATGTTTGAACTGAAATGTATTCTGTTAACAATTTATGCTTTACCTTAATTTCTGCTTTGTGTGCAGGCCCTAGCAGAGCTTGAACCTTCTTCAGCAAATAAGGGTCACTGAGTTCTTATAGTCAGTCACTGGACCACAATGGTTGATATCCTTCAATGGACACTGGAAGTAATATGAGCTACAGATATGCGTCTCAATGGGGGGTTATTTCTTTCCTCAACAAGTTACAGTACAGTAGCAAAGGTAAAGTGAACACACAACTTGATTGTATGGTTCTTAGAATGTCACTGTACTCAGAGGCAGAGGACGAAAAAAAATTAAGGTGTGGCGAAATCTTAGGAAAATATTTTTTTTGATGCAAATTGAAATAGTCAATACAAAGTACAAACGAAAAACCAAATACAATGAAAATGTAGACATGTTTCAATAGAAAAACAACCTAAAACATACCAATAATCAAGTTTTCAATGGCGTCTAGAAGACCTAGGTAATGGCAATGACCTACCCTCCTTCTGAAAATCTTCCTTAATTTTACTATCAATACTTTTGAAGATCTCTCGCTCAATATAACAAACCATCAAGTCACTTGATCTTCATGAGTGACATGTGCCCAAACATTGACACTTTAGCGGGTGCTTGGATTCGATTTCGAGCTGCTGCCACTACCATTACTTCAAAATACTTTGTCAAATATGCAATCCATAACATCAATTTGTAACTCAATTCTGATTGGTTTCAAGCTGCTGTTATGCTACAAATTTTCATAGACATGAGCAATCTACCGCTTCCACCCCATTCCTTTGGATTTGCTGGTCCCTTCCCCTCCTTTTCCATCTTATGGCCAGAACTGCACCGGACTGGAGCCGCCGCCGTCAGCTGCCCCGTCGTCGGTCACCCGCCTGTTCATCAGCCCAATTTTCATTACATTTATTACAAAAACTAAACTTTGCTAGCTCATGAGCTACTGAATTAGCATCACGAAAACAGTGTGAAAAGATGACCTTCCCTATCACTAGTAGAAAACGGAGCTTTAAAACCGGTTTGTAAGGGCCTTTAGTGCCGGTTATGGAACCGGCACTAAAGTGTGGGCACTAAAGGCCCCCCCCTAGTACCGGTTCGGCATGAACCGGCGCTAAAGTGCCACCACGTGGCGTGAGCTCGCGCCCTGGTATGGGGGACCTTTGGTACCGGTTGGTGTTACCAACCGGTACTAAAGGTTTTTTTTGAATTTTTTTTTTGAAAATTTCGGAAAAAAATTTTGATTTTTTTTTTGATTTTTAATTTTTCTGAATTATTTGATGATTTAGTCTCTAATCACCTCTCTTAACTGCTCAAGTGTGGATCACTCATTCCAAATCATCTAACTGTTGGGGAACGTAGTAATTTCAAAAAAAAAATCCTACGCACACGCAAGATCATGGTGATGGCATAGCAACGAGAGGGGAGAGTGTATGTCCACGTACCCTCGTAGACCGTAAGCGGAAGCGTTAGCACAACGCGGTTGATGTAGTCGTACGTCTTCACGATCCGACCGATCCAAGCACCGAACGTACGGAGCCTCCGAGTTCAGCACACGTTCAGCTCGATGACGTCCCTCGAACTCCGATCCAGCCGAGTGTCGAGGGAGAGTTCCGTCAGCACGACGGCGTGGTGACGATCTTGATGTTCTACCAGCGCAGGGCTTCGCCTAAGCTTCGCGACGATATGACCGAGGTGGAATATGGTGGAAGGGGGCACCGCACACGGCTAAGGAACGATCCGTAGATCAACTTGTGTGTCTATGGGGTGCCCCCCGCCCCCGTATATAAAGGAGCCAGGGGGGAGGAGGCCACCGGCCTAGGGGGCGCGCCAAGGGGGGAGTCCTACTCCCACCGGGAGTAGGACTCCCCTTTTCCAAGTTGGAGTAGGAGAGAAGGAGGAAAGAGGGGAGGAGGAGAAGGAAAAGGGGGGGCGCCGCCCCCTTTCCCTTGTCCTATTCGGACTAGGAGGGGGAGGGGCGCGCGGCCCCCCTCCTTGCTCCTTCCTCTTCTCCCTCTTGGCCCATGTAGGCCCATTAACCTCCCCGGGGGGTTCCGGTAACCTCCCGGTACTCCGGTAAAATGCCGTTTTCACCCGGAACCATTCCGATGTCCAAATATAGGCTTCCAATATATCAATCTTTATGTCTCGACCATTCCGAGACTCCTCGTCATGTCCGTGATCACATCCGGGACTCCGAACAAACTTCGGTACATCAAAACTTATAAACTCATAATAAAACTGTCTGTTAGAGTCAGATCCTCCGACGGAGCCGCATAGTAATGAACAACGTGGAGTGCAAGTCAAGCAGCTACCAAATAGATAGTTTCCATCTCTGTTGGTCTATTCGTATTGTATACAAACTCTGTAATTTTTGGATGCATATATATACGAGGAGGCTGTACCGTGGCTGGCATTGAGCCGCCCGGTGTATTCCAATTTACGTGGTATCAGGCCACATCGTTCCTCTCCTGTCAAGACTCGATCTCAAAACCTAATCGCCGCCGCCGTTGCCGTTGCCACCATCGTCGCTTCCCACAGCCTCCTTCTTCTCTGCCACCATGAACGCTGACGACCTCAAGAAGCTTGAAGAGGAGCTCAAGCAACGCGAGTCCATCATCAGAACTCGCGAGGAAGAACTCCGGTGTCTTGCCGAGGAGCGCGGCAAGATAGTTCTCGCATCCACCCCTGCACCTGTTCCTGCACCGTCCTCCTATGCTGCTTCAATCAAGACATATGTTCCCATCACTCTTGATCTTCAGGATTCCAACTACGCCAAATGGCGTGAGCTTTTTCTCGTGGTCCTTGGGCGCTACGGCCTCTCCAGCCACGTCGGCGGCGGCGGCGCCGCCGACGCCACCCCCTCCGACACGTCGCCTACCTTGGATTGGGGACGCGATGACTACACGGTGCTCTCCTGGATCTACGGTTCGGTCTCCATCGAGCTCTTCGGCATCATCATGGCTCCCGGCTCCACGGCGCGGCAAGTCTGGGACTCCATTGCCAACCTCTTCCACGACAATAAGAAAAGCCGCGCCTTAGCCCTCGATGCCGAGTTCCGCAACACTCCACAAGGGGACATGTCTATTCATGACTACTGCGCCAAACTCAAGTCTCTTGCCGACGCTCTCGGTGATGTCGGCCAAAATATCACCGACGAGACGCTCGTCCTCACAGTGCTCCGCGGCCTCAATGAACAATTCAGTCATCTTCGGTCTTTTCTACTGTTCCAGGTGCCGTTCCCATCCTTCCTGCAGACACGTTCCGCTCTCGTCCTCGAGGAGACGCAGAAAAAGACGGACGCCAAGAACGCGGCGGCAACCGCACTCTGGGCAAGCAGCAACAGCATCCTCCCTCATGCTGGCGGGGAGCGTGCTCCTTCTTCTAGCCGCGGCACTGGCTACAACAACAGCGACTCACGCAACGCCGCCACACACTCCACCACGCCCTACCCCAACCCTGGCCGCGGCAGTGGAAATGGCGGACGCCGCGGACGTGGAGGCGGCCGCGGACGAGGCCGCGACAATCCTTGGATGTTCAACCCATGGACCGGCCTCCCGACTCGGGCTCAACAACAACAACAACATCCTCCCACTGCACCGTGGCAGCCCCGCTGGCGTGCTCGCAGCGCCGGCGTCCTTGGTCCTCACCCCGGTGCAGCTCCTTTCCAGGCGTACACTGCATATGGTCAGCAACACACCAACAACGGTGGCATGATGCCGTCACCATCTACAAGCTATCCAGGAGGTCACCAGCAACTTGATCCAGCCTTGCTGAACGCACTTCAGAACATGCAGCTTCCTGGCAATCAAGAGTGGTACATGGACTCTGGAGCATCATCCCATATGGCATCCGATCATGGTATTCTCTCCTCCTCCCAACCCTCCTCTGCTCACACCGTCACTGTTGGTAACGGTGCCTCCCTTCCCATCTCTCACATCGGCACACACACCCTGCCCTCTCTTTCGAAACATTTATATCTTAACAATGTTCTTGTCGTTCCACATATCATCAAAAATCTTCTTTCCGTTCGCAAACTTACCACTGATAATTTTGTTTCGATAGAATTTGACCCTTGGGGTTTTTCTGTGAAGGCACTTCCCACAAGGATCGAGATTCTTCGATGCAATAGCTCCGGACCACTCTACCCAGTATGTCGTCCCACGCCCGCCGAAGCACATGTCATCACCACCACCCTCGACCTTTGGCATCGCCGACTTGGACACCCCGGTCATCACACCATGAAGCGTCTTCAAAGTTCTTGCCATATCTCCTACAATAAAATCATGCCATCCATTTGTCATGCTTGTCAGCTTGGGCGACATGTTAGATTACCCTTTTATCCATCTGTTTCTTATATTAGCAAACCTTTTGCATTATTACACTGTGATCTTTGGACTTCTCCCGTACCCAGTACATCTGGCTTTGCCTATTATCTTATAATTGTCGATGATTTCACTCATTATTTTTGGACTTTCCCACTGCGCAAGAAATCTGATGTCTATGCAACACTTCTCACCTTTCATGCTTACGCTCGCACTCAATTTAATCTATCTATTTTAGCTTTCCAATGCGACAATGGACGAGAGTTTGACAATACAAAAATAGATACTTTCTGTGCCTCTCACGGTATTCTCCTTCGCTTCTCCTGTCCATACACCTCTCAACAAAACGGCAAGGCTGAATGAGCTATTCGCACCACCAACAATGTCATACGTACCCTTCTGGTCCAAGCTTCTCTCCCCCCATCCTTCTGGGCCGAAGCACTACACACTGCCACCTTTCTTATAAACATTAGACCGACGTCGTCTACCAAATTTCTCACACCATATGCAACTCTTCTTGGTTCGTCACCCCCATATGACTCACTTCGTGTGTTTGGTTGCCTCTGTTACCCTAACACTACATCCACATCTTCCAACAAACTATCTCCACGCTCCACAAAATGCATCTTTCTTGGGTACCCGACACGCCATAGAGGTTATCGGTGTCTTGATTTAACCACACGACGGATCATCATCTCTCGTCATGTGGTTTTTGACGAGTCCTCCTTCCCCTATGCACCCGCCCCCATTCCTAATCCACCACGTTGTACAGAAATTTTCGACCCACCTGAACCAATCCATCCGCTTGTTCCCCCTGCCATGCATGCATCCCCTCCACCTGCGCCAGCTATGCATGCGCCTGCTATGCATGTGCCCAACACCCCGCCACCAACGCCTCATTCTTCTGGCTCGTCTTCGACCCCGCCTACTAGCACCCCGCTCGCTTCTCCACCACCGGGCTCTTCCTCTACTCACGGGGTGCAGCCTAGCCCACCTGTGCAATCCACCCCACCTGGCTCGCCATCCCCTAACCCCATACCACCGCCCGCTCCACTACATCGTACACGCTCCACTACTGGCCGGCTTCCTCCACCCATCGACCGCCTTAACCTCTCTGCTATTGCTTCTTCTCCACTCCCACACAACTATCTTATGGCATTACGCGATCCCAACTGGCGTCAAGCCATGCAAGAAGAGTTTGATGCTCTCATCCTAAATAAAACATGGACTCTTGTTCCTGCTCCTCCCGGTGCAAATGTTGTGAGTGGTAAATGGATTTTTCGCCATAAATATCATGCCGACGGCTCTCTCGCTCGTCACAAGGCTCGTTGGGTAGTCCGTGGTTTTACGCAACAACCAGGAATTGACTTTGATGAAACCTTCAGTCCTGTTGTTAAACCTGCCACTATTCGCATTGTTCTCTCTCTTGCTATCTCTCAATCTTGGCCCATACACCAGCTTGATGTAAAAAATGCCTTCCTCCATGGCCATCTTGATGAAGTTGTCTATAGTCAACAACCCTCTGGCTTTGTTGATCCACGTCACCCCACTTATGTGTGTCGTCTTCTTAAATCTCTATATGGTTTAAAACAAGCTCCCCGCGCATGGTTTCAGCGGTTTGCCACCTTTGCGCGCTCCATTGGGTTCGTTGAATCCAAATCCGATGCCTCTCTTTTCATTTTTCACCAGGGCACCAACTTAGCATATCTCCTTCTTTATGTCGATGACATCATTCTTACTGCCTCCACCCCATCTACTCTTGCTACTATCACACATGCCATGGCACGTGAATTTGCTATGAAGGATCTTGGCCCCCTACATCACTTCCTTGGCATTTCTGTTACACGTACTTCTAGCAGCCTCCACCTCTCTCAACGAAACTACATTCTTGACATCTTGAATCGTGCAGGCATGCGTGATTGTCATCCCGTCCCTACACCTATTGATACCAAAGCAAAACTCTCCTCCACATCTGGGTCCCCTGTTTCCGATCCTTCTCAGTATCGTAGCTTAGCTGGCGCACTACAATATGCTACACTCACTCGTCCCGACACTGCTTACGCCGTGCAACAAGTATGTCTCCATATGCACGATCCACGAGAACCCCATTTCTCTCTCATAAAATGCATTCTCCGCTATCTTCATGGCACTCTCGACCTTGGTCTTTCTCTGCATCGCACTTCTTCTCACTCTCTCATTGCCTACTCGGATGCCGACTGGGCTGGTTACCCGGACACACGACGCTCTACGTCTGGATTTTGCATGTACCTCGGTGATAATCTCATTTCTTGGTCCGCACAACGACAAACGACCGTCTCCCGCTCTAGTGCCGAGGCAGAGTACAGGGCAGTAGCTGCGGCTGTTTCAGAGTCATGTTGGGTTCGGCAGCTCCTACAGGAACTTCGACGGCCGATCTCGACTGCCACAATTGTCTACTGTGATAATGTCAGTGCCGTCTACTTGTCTGCCAACCCCGTTCAGCATCGACGGACCAAGCATATTGAGCTGGATATTCACTTTGTTCGGGAGAAGGTCGCCCTAGGAGACGTGCGCGTTTTACATGTACCCTCGTCCTCGCAGTTCGCGGACATTTTCACGAAGGGTTTGCCTACTACTCTTTTTCAAGAGTTTCGCTCCAGTCTTCAGGTCGAGAGCTCTCCCGGTTCAGACTGCGGGGGCGTGTTAGAGTCAGATCCTCCGACGGAGCCGCATAGTAATGAACAACGTGGAGTGCAAGTCAAGCAGCTACCAAATAGATAGTTTCCATCTCTGTTGGTCTATTCGTATTGTATACAAACTCTGTAATTTCTGGATGCATATATATACGAGGAGGCTGTACCATGGCTGGCATTGAGCCGCCCGGTGTATTCCAATTTACACTGTCATCAAAAACGTTAAGCGTGCGGACCCTACGGGTTCGAGAACTATGTAGACATGACCTAAAACCATTCTCGGTCAATAACCAATAGCGTGACCTGGATGCCCATATTGGTTCCTACATATTCTACGAAGATCTTTATCGGTCAAACCGCATAACAACATACTTTGTTCCCTTTGTCATCGGTATGTTACTTGCCCGAGATTTGATCGTCGGTATCCAATACCTAGTTCAATCTCGTTACCGGCAAGTCTCTTTACTCATTTCGTAATATGTCATCTCATAACTAACTCATTAGTTACATGCTTGCAAGGCTTAGGTGATGAGTATTACCAAGAGGGCCCAGAGATACCTCTCCGACAATCGGAGTGACAAATCCTAATCTCGAATTATGCCAACCCAACATGTACCTTCGGAAACACCTGTAGAGCACCTTTATAATCACCCAGTTACGTTGTGACGTTTGGTAGCACACAAAGTGTTCTTCCGGTAAACGGGAGTTGCACAATCTCATAGTTGCAGGAACTTTGTATAAGTCATGAAGAAAGCAATAGCAGTATACTAAACGATCAAGTGCTAGGCTAACAAAATGGGTCATGTCAATCACATCATTCTCCTAATGATGTGATCCCACTAATCAAATGACAACACATGTCTATGGTCAGGAAACATAACCATCTTTGATTAATGAGCTAGTCAAGTAGAGGCATACTAGTGACTATAGTTTTGTCTATGTATTCACATATGTATCATGTTTCCAGTTAATACAATTCTAGCATGAATAATAAACATTTATCATGATATGAGGAAATAAATAATAACTTTATTATTGCCTCTAGGGCATATACCACTTGCACTAGAGTCAATAATCTAGATTACATAGTAATGATTCTAACACCCATGGAGTCTTGGTGCTGATCATGTTTTGCTCGTGAGAGAGGCTTAGTCAACGGGTCCGCAACATTCAGATCCGTATGTATCTTGCAAATCTCTATGTCTCCCACTTGGACTTGGTTCCGAATGGAATTGAAGCGTCTCTTGATGTGCTTGGTCCTCTTGTGAAATCTGGATTCCTTTGCCAAAGCAATTGCACCAGTATTGTCACAGAAGATCTTCATTGGTCCCGATGCACTAGGTATGACACCTAGATCGGAAATGAACTCCTTCATCCAGACTCCTTCATTTGCTGCTTCAGAAGCAGCTATGTACTCCGCTTCACATGTAGATCCCGCCACGACGCTTTGTTTAGAACTGCACCAACTTACAGCTCCATCGTTTAATATAAACACGTATCCGGTTTGCGATTTAGAATCGTCCGGATCAGTGTCAAAGCTTGCATCGACGTAACCATTTACGACTAGCTCTTTGTCACCTCCATATACGAGAAACATATCCTTAGTCCTTTTCAGGTATTTCAGGATGTTCTTGACCGCTGTCCAGTGATCCACTCCTGGATTACTTTGGTACCTTCCTGCCAAGCTTATTGCTAAGCATACGTCAGGTCTGGTACACAGCATTGCATACATGATAGAGCCTATGGCTGAAGCATAGGGAACATTTTTCATTTTCTCTCTATCTTCTGCTGTGGTCGGGCATTGAGTTTGACTCAACTTCACACCTTGTAGCACAGGTAAGAATCCTTTCTTTGCCTGATCCATTTTGAACTTTTTCAAAATCTTGTCAAGGTATGTGCTTTGTGAAAGTCCTATTAAGCGTCTTGATCTATCTCTATAGATCTTGATGCCCAATATGTAAGCAGCTTCACCGAGGTCTTTCATTGAAAAACTTTTATTCAAGTATCCCTTTATGCTATCCAGAAATTCTATATCATTTCCAATTAATAATATGTCATCAACATATAAAACTAGAAATGCTACAGAGCTCCCACTCACTTTCTTGTAAATACAGGCTTCTCCAAAAGTCTGTATAAAACCATATGCTTTGATCACACTGTCAAAGTGTTTATTCCAACTCCGAGATGCTTGCACCAGTCCATAAATGGAACGCTGGAGCTTGCACACTTTGTCAGCACCTTTTGGATCAACAAAACCTTCCGGCTGCATCATATACAACTCTTCTTCTAGAAATCCATTCAAGAATGCAGTCTTGACATCCATTTGCCAAATTTCATAATCATGAAATGCAGCAATAACCAACATGATTCGGACAGACTTAAGCATCGCTACGGGTGAGAAAGTCTCATCGTAGTCAACCCCTTGAACTTGTCAAAAACCTTTCGCAACAAGTCGAGCTTTATAGACAGTAACATTACCATCAGCGTCAGTCTTCTTAAAAATCCATTTATTCTCAATGGCTTGCCGATCATCGGGCAAGTCAACCAAAGTCCATACTTTGTTTTCATACATGGATCCCATCTCAGATTTCATGGCCTCTAGCCATTTTGCGGAATCTGGGCTCATCATCGCTTCCTCATAGTTCGTAGGTTCATCATGGTCAAGTAACATGACTTCCAGAATAGGATTACCGTACCACTCTGGTGCGGATCTTACTCTGGTAGACCTACGAGGTTCAGCAGAAACTTGATCTGAAGTTTCATGATCAATATCATTAGCTTCCTCACTAGTTGGTGTAGTTGTCACGGGAACCGGTTCTCGTGATGAACTACCTTCCAACAAGGGAGTAGATACAGTTATCTCATCAAGTTCTACTTTCCTCCCACTCACTTCTTTCGAGAGAAATTCCTTCTCTAGAAAGGATCCATTCTTAGCAATGAATGTCTTGCCTTCGGATCTGTGATAGAAGGTGTACCCAACAGTCTCTTTTGGGTATCCTATGAAGACACATTTCTCCGATTTGGGTTCGAGCTTATCTGGTTGAAGTTTCTTCACATAAGCATCGCAGCCCCAAACTTTAAGAAACGACAACTTCGGTTTCTTGCCAAACCACAGTTCATAAGGCGTCGTCTCAACGGATTTTGATGGTGCCCTATTTAACGTGAATGCGGCCGTCTCTAAAGCATAACCCCAAAATGATAGTGGTAAATCGGTAAGAGACATCATAGATCGCACCATATCAAGTAAAGTACGATTACGACGTTCGAACACACCATTTCGTTGTGGTGTTCCAGGTGGCGTGAGTTGCGAAACTATTCCGCATTGTTTCAAATGTAAACCAAACTCGTAACTCAAATATTCTCCTCCATGATCAGATCGTAGAAACTTTATTTTCTTGTTACGATGATTTTCTACTTCACTCTGAAATTCTTTGAACTTTTCAAATGTTTCAGACTTGTGCTTCATTAAGTAGATATACCCATATCTGCTCAAATCATCTGTGAAGGTGAGAAAATAACGATATCCGCCACGAGCCTCAACATTCATTGGACCACATACATCTGTATGTATGATCTCCAACAAATCTGTTGCTCTCTCCATAGTTCCGGAGAACGGTGTTTTAGTCATCTTGCCCGTGAGGCACGGTTCGCAAGTACCAAGTGATTCATAATCAAGTGATTCCAGAAGTCCATCAGTATGGAGTTTCTTCATGCGTTTTACACCGATATGACCTAAACGGCAGTGCCACAAATAAGTTGCACTATCATTATCAACTCTGCATCTTTTGGCTTCAACATTATGAATATGTGTATCACTACTATCGAGATTCAATAAAAATAGACCACTCTTCAAGGGCGCATGACCATAAAAGATATTACTCATATAAATAGAACAACCATTATTCTCTGATTTAAATGAATAACCATCTCGCATCAAACAAGATCCAGATATAATGTTCATGCTCAACGCAGGCACCAAATAACAATTATTCAGGTCTAAAACTAATCCCGATGGTAGATGTAGAGGTAGCGTGCCGACCGCGATCACATCGACTTTGGAACCGTTTCCCACGCGCATCGTCACCTCGTCCTTGGCCAGTGCTCGCTTATTCCGCAGTCCCTGTTTCGAGTTGCAAATATTAGCAACAGAACCAGGTTCAAATACCCAGCTGCTACTACGAGCTCTAGTTAGGTACACATCAATAACATGTATATCACATATACCTTTGTTCACTTTGCCATCCTTCTTATCCGCCAAATACTTGGGGCAGTTCAGCTTCCAGTGGCCAGTCTGCTTGCAGTAGAAGCACTTAGTTTCAGGCTTAGGTCCAGACTTGGGTTTCTTCTCTTGAGCAGCAACTTGCTTGCCGTTCTTTTTGAAGTTCCCCTTCTTCTTCCCTTTGCCCTTCTTCTTGAAACTAGTGGTCTTGTTGACCATCAACACTTGATGCTCCTTCTTGATTTCTACCTCCGCGGCTTCAGCATCGCGAAGAGCTCGGGAATAGTCTTGTTCATCCCTTGCATATTATAGTTCATCACGAAGCTCTTGTAGCTTGGTGGCAGTGATTGAAGAATTCTGTCAATGACACTATCATCAGGAAGATTAACTCCCAGTTGAATCAAGTGATTGTTATACCCAGACATTTTGAGTATATGTTCACTGACAGAACTATTCTCCTCCATCTTGCAGCTATAGAACTTATTGGAGACTTCATATCTCTCAATCCGGGCATTTGCTTGAAATATTAACTTCAACTCCTGGAACATCTCATATACTCCATGACGTTCAAAACGTCGTTGAAGACCCGGTTCTAAGCCGTAAAGCATGGCACACTGAACTATAGAGTAGTCATCAGCTTTGCTCTGCCAGACGTTCTTAACGTCGTCAGTTGCATCAGCAGCAGGCCTGGCACCCAGCGGTGCTTCCAGGATGTAACTCTTCTGTGCAGCAATGAGGATAATCCTTAGGTTACGGACCCAGTCCGTGTAATTGCTACCATCATTTTTCAACTTTGCTTTCTCAAGGAACGCATTAAAATTCAACGGAACAACAGCACGAGCCATCTATCTACAAACAAACATAGACAAGCAAGATACTATCAGGTACTAAGTTCATGATAAATTTAAGTTCAATTAATCATATTACTTAAGAACTCCCACTTAGACAGACATCTCTCTAGTCATCTAAGTGATCACGTGATCCAAATCAACTAAACCATAACTGATCATCACGTGATATGGAGTAGTTTTCAATGGTGAACATCATTATGTTGATCATATCTACTATATGATTCATGATCGACCTTTTGGTCTCCGTGTTTCGAGGCCATATCTGCATATGCTAGGCTCGTCAAGTTTAACCTGAGTATTCTGCGTGTGCAAAACTGGCTTGCACCCGTTGTAGATGGACATAGAGCTTATCACACCCGATCATCACATGGTGTCTCGGCACGACGAACTTTGGCAACGGTGCATACTCAGGGAGAACACTACTTGATAATTTTAGTGAGAGATCATCTTAAAATGCTACCGTCAATCAAATCAAGATAAGATGCATAAAGGATAAACATCACATGCAATCAATATAAGTGATATGATATGACCATCATCATCTTGTGCTTGTGATCTCCATCTCCGAAGCACCGTCGTGATCACCATCGTCACCGGCGCGACATCTTGATCTCCATCGTAGCATCGTTGTTGTTTACGCCATCTATTGCTTCTACGACTATCGCTACCGCTTAGTGATAAAGTAAAGCAATTACAGGGCGTTTGCATTTCATACAATAAAGCGACAACCATATGGCTCCTGCCAGTTGCCGATAACTTCGGTTACAAAACATGATCATCTCATACAATAAAATATATCATCACGTCTTGACCATATCACATCACAACATGCCCTGCAAAAACAAGTTAGACGTCCTCTACTTTGTTGTTGCAAATTTTACGTGGCTGCTACGGGCTTAGCAAGAACCGTTCTTACCTACGCATCAAAACCACAACGATAGTTTGTCAAATAGACTCCGTTTTAACCTTCGCAAGGACCGGGCGTAGCCACACTCGATTCAGCTAAAGTGAGAGAGACAGACACCCGCCAGTCACCTTTAAGCACGAGTGCTCGTAACGGTGAAATCAGTCTCGCGTAAGCGTACGCGTAATGTCGGTCCGGGCCGCTTCATCTCACAATACCGCTGAACCAAAGTATGACATGCTGGTAGGCAGTATGACTTATATCGTCCACAACTCACTTGTGTTCTACTCGTGCATATAACATCAACGCATAAAACCTAGGCTTTGATACCACTGTTGGGGAACGTAGTAATTTCAAAAAAAAATCCTACGCACACGCAAGATCATGGTGATGGCATAGCAACGAGAGGGGAGAGTGTATGTCCACGTACCCTCGTAGACCGTAAGCGGAAGCGTTAGCACAACGCGGTTGATGTAGTCGTACGTCTTCACGATCCGACCGATCCAAGCACCGAACGTACGGAGCCTCCGAGTTCAGCACACGTTCAGCTCGATGATGTCCCTCGAACTCCGATCCAGCCGAGTGTCGAGGGAGAGTTCCGTCAGCACGACGGCGTGGTGACGATCTTGATGTTCTACCGGCGCAGGGCTTCGCCTAAGCTTCGCGACGATATGACCGAGGTGGAATATGGTGGAAGGGGGCACCGCACACGGCTAAGGAACGATCCGTAGATCAACTTGTGTGTCTATGGGCTGCCCCCCGCCCCCGTATATAAAGGAGCCAGGGGGGAGGAGGCCGCCGGCCTAGGGGGCGCGCCAAGGGGGGGAGTCCTACTCCCACCGGGAGTAGGACTCCCCTTTTCCAAGTTGGAGTAGGAGAGAAGGAGGAAAGAGGGGAGGAGGAGAAGGAAAAGGGGGGGCGCCGCCCCCTTTCCCTTGTCCTATTCGGACTAGGAGGGGGAGGGGCGCGCGGCCCCCTCCTTGCTCCTTCCTCTTCTCCCTCTTGGCCCATGTAGGCCCATTAACCTCCCGGGGGGTTCCGGTAACCTCCCGGTACTCCGGTAAAATGCCGTTTTCACCCGGAACCATTCCGATGTCCAAATATAGGCTTCCAATATATCGATCTTTATGTCTCGACCATTCCGAGACTCCTCGTCATGTCCGTGATCACATCCGGGACTCCGAACAAACTTCGGTACATCAAAACTTATAAACTCATAATAAAACTGTCATCGAAAACGTTTAGCGTGCGGACCCTACGGGTTCGAGAACTATGTAGACATGACCTAAAACCATTCTCGGTCGATAACCAATAGCGTGACCTGGATGCCCATATTGGTTCCTACATATTCTACGAAGATCTTTATCGGTCAAACCGCATAACAACATACTTTGTTCCCTTTGTCATTGGTATGTTACTTGCCCGAGATTTGATCGTCGGTATCCAATACCTAGTTCAATCTCGTTACCGGCAAGTCTCTTTACTCGTTCCGTAATACGTCATCTCATAACTAACTCATTAGTTACATGCTTGCAAGGCTTAGGTGATGAGTATTACCGAGAGGGCCCAGAGATACCTCTCCGACAATCGGAGTGACAAATCCTAATCTCGAATTATGCCAACCCAACATGTACCTTCGGAAACACCTGTAGAGCACCTTTATAATCACTCAGTTACGTTGTGACGTTTGGTAGCACACAAAGTGTTCTTCCGGTAAACGGGAGTTGCACAATCTCATAGTTGCAGGAACTTTGTATAAGTCATGAAGAAAGCAATAGCAGTATATTAAATGATCAAGTGCTAGGCTAACAAAATGGGTCATGTCAATCACATCATTCTCCTAATGATGTGATCCCACTAATCAAATGACAACACATGTCTATGGTCAGGAAACATAACCATCTTTGATTAATGAGCTAGTCAAGTAGAGGCATACTAGTGACTATAGTTTTGTCTATGTATTCACACATGTATCATGTTTCTGGTTAATACAATTGTAGCATGAATAATAAACATTTATCATGATATGAGGAAATAAATAATAACTTTATTATTGCCCCTAGGGCATATTTCCTTCACTAACTTCTCGACCGGTCATCCATCCCTCTCACTACTCCAGCCCGAGCACGCTTAACTTTCAGGTTCTATTCTCCTTCGTTTCCGAGTCTGCACTTGTTGTTTTCCTGACAATAGTAAGATGTCAATCCTATTAACCCTCAGGAGTTTAGCTTGAGCATGAAGTCACACATTTCACCGTTTGAGTTTGAAACTATTATTCTAAAAAAACAGTAATTATTTAGTAACGCTAATATTTCTTGAATAAGTTTGACCATAGTTTGACCATAGTTTGACCAGATTTGACCAAAATTCAAAAAATTGAAATAATTATTTAGTAACACTAATATTCTTTGAATAATTAAGTAGTAACACTAATATTTCTTGAATAAGTAGTTTGACCATAGTTTGACCAAAGTTTGACCAGATTTGACCAAAATTCAAAAAAACTGAGATACTTATTTAGTAACACTAATATTATTACGTAATTATTTAGTAACACTCTATATTTCTTGAATCAGTTGTTTGACCGGTTTGACAAGATTTAACCAAAATTCAAAAAAACATAAATTAGAGCATATCTTTTTTTCCTTTTACAATTTTGTCATTTCAAAAATTGTCCTAAACCCTAAACCCGGGACTTAAAACATCGGAATCTCTATGCTAAATAGTAAAAACTAAGGGTTTAAACCATAAAACCTAACCCCAAACTCTGAAATCTAAACCCTAGCACTAAACGCTAAAAACGTCTAAAAACGTCCAAAACGCCCAAAAACTCTATTTTCCCTTTGGAATTTTGTGATTTTCAAAAATTGTCGAAACGGAAAACTGGCTAGCCAATCGAGCAGTTACCAGTTAACGATTTCCTCAACAATGGTTGTAAGAGAACTCCGCATACGGTAGACTTTTATCCCAACTAGTACCATACTGCAATGCACAAGCTCTCAACATATCTTCAAGAATTTGATTGAGCCTTTCTGTCTGTCCATCAGTCTGAGCATGATATGTTGTACTGAAATTCAACTTCGTTCCCAAAGATTTATGCACTTTCTGCCAAAAGATGGACGTGAACTGCGTACCTCTATCAGACACAATCTTCTTAGGAACTCCATGCTGACATACTATTCTTTCCATGTATAGCTCTGCCAATCTTGCCCCGCTATAAGTAGTCTTGACAGGCAAAAAGTGAGCGACTTTAGTGAGACGATCCACTATTACCCATATAGAATCATAACCTTGTTGAGTGTGTGGTAATCCCACTATAAAGTCCATTCCGACTTCTTCCCATTTCCACTCAGGAATCTTCATTGGTTGCAACAAACTAGCGGGTCTCTGATGCTCAGTCTTTACCCTCTGACAAGTGTCACATATAGCTACATACTCAGCCACATCTCTTTTCAATCCATACCAGCAGTAATTCTCCTTAAGATTTAGATACATCTTAGTACTTCCAGGATGGATAGAATAGGCCAACTCATGTGCTTCACGCAAAATTGTATCATGAATGGCTTTCACCTCAGGCACACATATCCTTTTCACAAAACATAAGGTTCCATTCTCATCTATTATGAAGCCAGGTGCTTTACCAATCACCACATTCTCAGCTATCTCCTTTAGCTTTTCATCTTCTAGCCAACCCTTACGTATTTCTTGCTCCAACGTAGGAATCACTTTTATCTCCATAGCACTAGCAACAATACCAAGATTCAGATGTTGCAACTCCGCATACAACTCTTCTGCCTCTGGTCTCAACTTACGATTGTTGTCATATTTCTTCCTACTAAGAGCATCAGCTACAACATTCGCCTTACCTGGATGATAATGTACCTCCGGTTCATAATCCTTGATTAACTCTAGCCCGCGAAGTTGTCTTAAATTCAAACATGTCTGAGTGAATATATACTTCAAGCTCTTATGATCGGTGTAGATATCACTCTTGTGACCAATCAGATAGTGTCTCCAGATCTTCAATGCATGCACCGCAGCTGCTAGCTCCAGATCACGAGTAGGATAATTTAACTCATGCTTCCTCAACTGTCTCGATGCATGCGTCGGTGGTGGTGACCTCATGTCCGCTTGCACCGTGTTCGATGAAACGCCAACGAGGGTCAAAAGCTTCAAACCGCATCGGCATCGCTCGGGTACACGCTGGAGTGCTGGATGTGATGCTTGGCCATCTCCAACTCACGAGCGTGTAAGAGAGAAATCATGAGACAGTAATGATTTACTTTGGTTTTGCAATGTTTTTATTTTAAAAATAGTTGGTTTATCTTTGTAAAATAGTTATTTACATGAGAATTATTGAACAAAATAGTTTTTAAAGAGCAATTTGCATTCAAGCAGTCTTCATTCTTAACGAAGCTACGAGTTCACATTTGCTCTAACCAAAAGGTCTTCAGTTTTTGCCACCACAGGAGCCTTGTATTAGCTCTTGCGGTGCGAACGGGAGCTCGGATGTCCGTGCGACTAAGCTGATCTATGAAAGTGGCCTTGGTGATCCTGTGCCCCGGTTGGTAGGTTGGGAGACAGCAGGGATGCAAACCAGCGCCAACGATGGGCGAAGATTGCACGACGGATGAGCGGCGCTAGAGATGGAAAATCTGCTGGAGCAGTTTAGGTGAAAGGATAAAGATGTAGTTTTCATTTTTTTTTCTAATAATGAAAGTCAGACTCACTGTAAAGATCGACGTGGGCTTAACTTTATGGAACTGGGCCTTATGACACGTAGGGCCCATCTGAAGCTTCTAGAGGTGTTAATCCTGTGGTTGAGAATGTGTGTGACAAAGCCTGTGTTTGAAGGCAAGAATCGCAGGGGTGATTGGGAAGAACACTAAACAGGACAATTTACAGTACAACATGAGCATCTCCATTAAAAGGCAGCACTTTTCTTTATCCAATGTTAGTACTTAGCTAAAGTGATGATAACTTTTACTATGTATAGATTGATAACTTGATTAATTCATGCAGTATAACATTCTTGTAGACTGAAAAATGTACCTTTTTTGCAATGCATCTTCCATTGTATGAGAGAATGATTTTTGTGGTTAATAAAGGTTCCTCTCTCCTTTATTTTGTCTTTATTTTTACATGGTAGAACAGAAAATCCGTGTTTAGTGTAGCAAGGGAATGGGGTATTTTTTTGGGTACTCTGTTTTGTTGCATGAAGCTGGTAACAAAAACTACGGGGGGCTGGTAATTTTTGCACTTAGTTGATTGGTAACTCACTGCAATAGGCAAAATTATGTTTTCTAGTGGTGAAAGGATGGTAATTTTTGCACAGATTGGGAGGGGGGTCTGGTGGGCGTGGGGTAAGTCTTTGTATTAAGCAGAATTTTTTTGGAGATCTTTGGATGAGTCTTTGATTCTTACCAGGGTGAGGTGATGTTGCCTGGTGATTTCCTCGCCGTATCCCTGGTAATTTCCAGCGCTCCCCTGATGGATCTGCTCTTGTTTGATCCAGATCTAGAGGAGGGGTAGGTCTTTGCTGTTGATTTTGAGCAGCT
>NC_057804.1:668788741-668792583 GCF_018294505.1 Triticum aestivum
GAGGGTATACTTGCGTGGAAGGTAGGGGGGGGGGGAAGTTGCGATCTGGAAATTGCTGTCGTGGGGGGATGGCATTTTCTGTTGGGCCTTGTACAGCGATTGGCCTTGTTAGCTAACAGGGTGGTCGGCCTGTTTAGCTGGCGGGGTGGCGGGTGATCGACAGGTAAGGTAAGTTTTCTATCGGGCACACTGTTGCCAAATATCGCTGTCCATAAACTATATGTCCAATACTTGCACTCACGGGCATTTTTGCTACTATTAATAAATTGGTAAAAATCAGAGAATGCGAGGCCTGGCCAAATGGGCCGGCCCGGCCTGGGTTAAACGGGCCCGAACCCCTCTTGCCCTCTCTCCTATAAAAGCTGTGCTTTTACCCCCGCACTCCATCGCCTCGCCGCCGTTCCCCGCAACACCCTGTCGACCCAATCTCACATCCTCCTCTCGCCCGCCCGAGGTGAGCACTTGTAGTTCCTCTGGATTGGTTGGTAGGCGCTGGTTCGTAGGTCTCGGATCCAGCCAGCGTGGTCTCCCTCCGCGTGCATCCGGAGTTTCTCGTTCCGATTGTGGTTGGTAGGCGCGGCGCGGCGCGGGTTCATAGGTGTCGGATCCAGCGCCGTCTGTATCCTATTCGTATGTGGAACCTCGGCTAGGATAGGATTTAATTAGTTAGGTTTTGTATTAGGGTAACACCACCTAGGGTTCGATTGATTATCCGTAACAAGGAATCAATCTGACGTTTTAGTTAGGGTTTGCTTGGTTGGTTGTGGTCAGATTTTGGTTTCTCATGAATTCTTCAACTGTGCCTGTCGCGATTTTGGGCGGAAATTGATGATTGATTTCGGGGGCAAAATCCGAGGTAATTTGTGGATGAAAGATGGGGAAACTTGGGGAAACCAAGCAAATCCATGGATCAAAATCAACAAAACTTCATCATGCCAACAAATCACAAAAAAAATTTGGTGGGGAAATTTCGAATTAGGACGAAAAACAACAAGATCAAAGCTAGAAAACGAATATTAATTTGGATGGAATTCATGCTATGTTGTTCGATTTCAGTTTATGCCTGCCAGAATGTTTAATTTTTTGTTTTATCAACTGTGTTTGAGCGTACTAGATTTTTTGTTGCATATTCATCTTCTTGCTCTGTTTGGATAGGTAACAATTAATATTTGGGATCCTAAAATATTTATGCACTGGCAGCACTTAACCTGCAGCTGCTGATTAATGTTGTATTCATATGTGCTGCTTTCCAGCTCTCTTGTTTCGATAGGTATTTGGTTATCGTTTGGGTCTATTTATTATCGTTTGTAAATGCTGGTTTGGTTTTCTGTGCTCACTATCCCCTTGCACATGGGATGCAATTTTTTTATTTCCCTGCTGTTTAGTTTATTGTTTCCTTTGATGGTAAAGAGGCATTAATTCTGGAGATAGATGCAATTTTCTTGCTCACAATAATACAATGAATGATGGCATCTCTATCTACTTTAACCAAATTATATCATATTCCCCCCTCTGTTAATTATTTTTCTGTTTTGGGTATTCATTCATTTTGTTTAGTTGCCTATCAGTATAAATACATGGCTGCATTGCTTTCACTTCATATTAATAACTATTCTGTCGCACAATGCAAATATACATATGCTGTCCTAACTAATTAAGTAGAAGCTTGGATTGGTGCTGTATGGTCTCTTCCTGACATTAAATCCTCCTCTGTTTGTGCTGTCTGTTTCTGCTGCTGCAGTCTTCTTCGCCGCCAAAAGGAAATGATGCTCTACAAAATCCGCTCCCATGCCCAAATCCAAGACCTGCAGGCCCGCTCCGATGAGCTGGGCCTCTCCAATAAGTCCATGCTTGTGAGTCTTGTCTCTCTGGAGTCGGTGCGCATAGCGTGGGAGTCGTATGCGCTCCTCCGCCCGCTGATCAAGGAGTCGTGGATTTGGGTATGCCCGCAGCTGGAAATCCTCTCGGACGTGGCAGGCTTGTCGCTGGAAATCCAAAAGCTCGAGCATGATGTGTTACCCCAGCTCAAGCTTCAGGAGGCTAAGCTGGAAAGGGGCGCCCTGGAAGCCCTCCTACTCATGAAGAACTCAGCTGTTGCGCTCTTACATTTGAGGAAGTGCTTTAAGGAAGACTTGGGCGTATTGCTTGCCAAGGAGGATCTGGTCTCAGCCAAAGTCAAAAGGCTGAGCAAAATGCTAAAGTATATTGCTGTCCGGTTGCTTCAGGAGCGTGAATGCAACATTGTCGGGCTTCAGGAGCGTGTCCGGTTGCTGGTCCAGCTGGTCACCGAGGTGTTGAACACCCCGGTTCATTTCGATGATTCTGATGAGTCTTCTGATGAGTCTTCTGATGAGTAGACTTATCAGCCAGCTCGAGACTGTTGTGATGAGTGTTTCTTAGGGGCGTGGCAAACAGTTTAGAATCGAATGTTGCGATGTATTTCTTGTAACCTCCTTTATGTTTGGATGTGTTATTAATGGATTTTAAATTTTATGTATTTTGGGTAGTGTTTTCTCATTCTGTGCTAGTAGGTACAGTCACATGGAGGTATTCGCTCTTTTTGGGGAATATATGCCAAAAGAATATACTCCCTCCGTTCTTAAATATTTGTCTTTCTAGAGATTTTAATAAATGACTACATACAGAGCAAAATGAGTGAATCTACACTTTAAAATATGTCTACATACATCCGTATGTTGAGTACATTTGAAATGCCTAGAAAGACAATTATTTCGGTGTTGAGTACATTTGAGATGCCTAGAAAGACAATTATTTCGGAACGGAGGGAGTAGTATCTTAGAAAAGGCATACTTTAGAAAGGCATACTTTAGAACATGGATGGATTCACTCATTTTGCTCTGTATGTAGTTTGGATGAATATAGACATACTTTAGAACGTGGATTCTAAAGTATGTAGTTTCCTAGTGAAATCTCTTAAAAGACTTGGGCCCTGTTTGTTTAAGAAGTCCTAGGACTTTTTTTAGTCTAAGTAAAAAGTCTCTAGTCCCTATCTATTTGTTTTAAGGAACTAAACATAAACTAGAGGATAATAAATGACATGTTAAAAGACCATGTTGCCCCTAAACATGGACTAGAGGGTAATAAACTAGCAGTTGCGGGAGCAGACCAGGGAAAAGTCTTAAAAAGACTCTCATATAGGGTCTTTCTCTTTTTAGTCTCAAATGCCTAGTTTAGCCCCTAAAAGTCCCTCCCGTTTGATTAAAAAGTGACTTTTTCTAGTCCCTACACAAAGTCCCTGGGAAAAAACACCCACTTATATTTAGAAACCGAGGGAGTCCCTACACAAAGTCCCTGGAAACAAACACCCACTTATATTTAGGAACCGAGGGAGTAGTGCTTATCTGTGAGTGTCCATGATTAAAGCTTTGCAAATACCATAAACAAAACTTCACCCTGTACTTAGCTGAATTGAATTGAAATGTGATTAGCCTTCCACTAGCCAGCCAAGGAGGAAGGAGCCCACCGTTCCAACCTCCCTATCTCTATTTCCTCTTGTTGCGCTCATCTTCCCCTTCTCCTGACACGTAAATCTAGTTGAGGACTGCGGCAGATCTAGTTGCGTTGGTCACCGCGCAACAACCCTAGCCACGACGAGCTCCACCACCGTGCGGTCCGGGAGCCGCGCCGCAGTCCTCAACTAAACTAGGCTGCTCCACCTTGCCGTCACCAGCCCCTTCTCCGCCCACCTCCCCCTTCTCTTGACACGTAGATCTAGTTGCGTCAGTCGCCGCGCAACAACCCTAGCCACGATGAGCTCCACCACCGTGCGGTCCGGGCGCCGCGCCACACTCCTCAACTAAACTAGGCTGCTCCACCATGCC
>NC_057804.1:668792888-668797367 GCF_018294505.1 Triticum aestivum
ATCTAGTTGTGCCGGTCGTCGCGCAACAAGCCTAGCCACGACGAGCTCCACCACCGTGCGGTCTGGGAGCCGCGCTGCAGTCCTCAACTAAACTAGGCTGCTCCACCTTGCCGTCACCGGCCCTTTCTCCGCCCACCTCCCCCTTCTCCTAACATGCCCAAAACCCTCTCGATCTTAAAAGCCCCGTATCTTTTATCCTGTTAGGTTTTTGGGGATTCTAAAAATCTTCAACGAGGTTCCCCTAGTTGAATTCGGATGTAACTTTTCGAGTAGATGACTTTTCATATAAAAAACTTTTTAATCCGAGTTCGTATGCAAAGTTATGCCCATTTTACTAAATTCCAGAGAGATTTTGTAAATAAAGTCGAAATTCATATTTATAAATTTTCCCAACAACTAGACCACATATCACACGGGAAACTTCTTTTCTTTTATTTTTTGAACATTTCCATCATTTTCTTTTATTTTTTTAAAACTGAAAAGGCGGTCCACAAGGGGGGTGCATTTAGTAATGATGCACCTTCACAAAGTGCGCCATTACTATGTGTATGACTTGGTCAAACCTTGGTCAAAGTTAGTAATGACGCAAACTTAGTAATGGCGCACCTATGCAAAGTGCGCCATTACTAAGTTTGACCAAGGTTTGACCCAGTCATACACACAGTATCAAACCTTGGTCAAACTTAGTAATGGCGCACTTTTCACCTAGTGCGTCATTACTGTTTTGGTTACTAATGGCGTACCTACACATGACGCGCCAGATGTATAGTGTGTCATTAGTGTCCATATTGGCTATAGCTATTTTTCTAGTAGTGTGCTATATGCCTAGACTCATTGCAGCCTCGTCGATCAAACTAAGCTGCCATCCAGAGGCTACAGATTCAAGTACACAGGTAGGAAGAACATATTGCAGAGAATCAAATTAAGCAAGTGGCAAGTAATGATGAATGAAATTCAGCAATCTTACCCTAAACATAGCTACGGCCGCCGTTCAGACAAGGAGAACGGCGAGGGAAGCGTGGAGAACGGCGGGGAAGCGATGTCGCGACCATTGTCCTCCTCCTCTTGCGCTTCGGAGTCATCTTCGACTCGGTTGGAGGCTCCACAATCTGCAACGGCACCTCGTGCACCGTGGGTTCCTGATCTAGTGGATTCTTTACCTTGGATCAGAACGCTCACCACCTTCGTCTGGTCCACGGGCTGGACGAATCGGCATGCTCCATCGCCCAGAGGAGGATCTCGACGAAGTGCATCGGTTGTGCGGGTGAGGGGGGGGAAGCTTTGCCTTCTCTCTACTCATCATTTGCTTCAAAGTGGCCATTGTCGTCCAGTGCATCTGACTTGTGTTGTGAAACCAAGAACGGATCTCCGTCAACCTTCTCATCTTGATCTGGTCGCCGTAGGCGATCTCCATGAAGTCGGCGTTCTCGCCGCCGGCGATCTGCTCGATCTGCTGCACCATCGAAGTTTTTGCGTGGATGGAAGAGGGGGATGGATGTGGAAGCTGGGAAGAGCAAAGTTGCGGCCGCGAAAAGGAGGAGAAGGCTAGGAGATGGCCGCGGTTGTAATGGTGATGGAAGAGGAGAAGTTTCACGGCGGTGGCCATTTTCATTGGACGAGAGGGGCAGCGGTTTTGCATTGGACGAGAGGGCCACCTTATCATATTTTCCTAGGACTAAAATGCCCCTAGATTAAAAGGTGTCCCCACCTTATCATCAGTACTTTCGAGTACTTTCATCCGCGTACTTTCGAGTACCACGTATGTATGCACTGTTAGATCGAGGCAAGCGAACGGCTCCAAAAAACGCCAACTACTGTAAAAGTTGTACTGAAGTAATTATCATATCTCACACTAGTGCAGAACCGGCCTTTAGTGCCGGTTCGTGACGGTCTTTAGTGCCGGTTCACCAACCGGTACTAAAGAGTGGGGACTAAAGGTCTCCCCTTCAGTACCGGTTCGTCACGAACCGGCGCTAAAGTGCAAACACGTGGCACGAGCCAGGCCCGGGTGCGCGTAGGGCTTTAGTACCGGTTGGTAACACCAACCGGTACTAAATGTTTGGGTGTTTTTTTTAATTTTTTCTTTAATTTTGTGTTTTCAATTTAATTTAGTGATTGTTTTACATTATAATGAGTTGTTAAATCATTAGGTGAAAGTACCGCGGATTAGTTTCGACTGGATGCATTTGGATCTAGCTAGCTAAGTGAATAAGTATATGCCATATCCATATTATACTTGATCACCTAATTAGGTGATCAAGTATAATATATATGGATATGGCATATATATACTTGATTACTTAGGTAGGATCCATCCAGCTGAAACTAATCTGTGGTCTTTCATTAAATGATATAATAACTCATCATCATCATTATCATATTAATATAAAAACTCTTACATCATATCATCAACATGAGTATATATATATACTCTAGCTAGCTAGCTAAAAATCATCATAGTCGTCATTATCACTATTTAATCATCATAGTTATTACCGCTATCTAATCACCACCAATAGTAGCTTAAAGAAGAAACATTCACTTGTACCAGAAGCAAAAATATCATCGAGTTCAACATGATTGTCATGATATTATAAGCGTTCATATATAACACCACAAAAGCAAATCACTCTTTGAGATTAAGTTCAAAACGAAGAACACGAACATGAAAGGACAAGTACTAAGAGCAGCATGAACTAGCTAAATCACTCCTGCTAGCTACTCTCTCTCTGGTAAAATAGCATAGAACATGTATAGCTCTCCTGATTCATTATACTGGAGCATGCAGATGAGCCTGTCTCCTAATCGTGGGCTGCGCTTCTCATTGCTGCCCCCTAGTACTTCTCTGCGATCGTTAACAATTTTCCTCCAATCTTTC
The DNA here is from genome assembly GCF_018294505.1 of Triticum aestivum. NCBI lineage: Eukaryota > Viridiplantae > Streptophyta > Magnoliopsida > Poales > Poaceae > Triticum > Triticum aestivum. The sequence continues at coordinate 668,795,767 of NC_057804.1, forward strand.
ACTATTAAGCATTCATCGCTTGTAGAAATCTTGAATGCATTCATATGCAATGCAGGATATCTTGGCCGTAAGCTAACAATTGACATGCGACCTTTAGTCTCGATCACCTGAGGCACAACTGTCATCGGGAGTACCTGTTGAAGAACATCGTATAGTACTTAATTAATATACTTAGTAATGAAAGTTTAGCAAAAAAATTATGTATGCAAAAGATGCACTAAGGACAAATAGTAAAAATCTTACCATCATTCCTAAATAGATGTGACCGTAGTTCAATACCATCACTATTGGTCGCACGTTTTGAGTACTAACATTTCTAAGTGCAGGAAGAAAATTTGTCTTGACAGTATGAAGATCCTCAAGCCATGAAACATAATGACTTATCTCCTCGCAGTTTAGTTCAACTCCGGGACAGTAGTAGGTCCTGTCTACCAAGCGTCGGACATGTTTGCTTGAATGAAAATAAGCTGTCAATAGAAATTAGTTGTCAATTATTTTTGAATAAGCAATATCAAAGACAAAATTAAGTGCCCGTTTAACTGATGAGTTCTCGTCCGAAACCGCTGAAGACTCATATTGAGTCCACAAATTATACACATAGAGTTTAATGAAGACCAAATGCTTGTGATAGTTTGAAAAATAACATATTTAAATTGTGCATCTGAACGTAGAAAAAATACATTGATCAGTACCGCCTTTCAGCCAAAACGCGCTACTGCTACAGAGAAGTACATATAAAAAAATACATTGATCATCAATGATCTTTTTGTATAGAATCTAAATCGTCAATAGGAATCTACCACCGATTTAAGAACCGGCGAAGACTCCTATTGCAGCCACAGATCCTACACATAGAGTTCAATGAAGACCAAATGCTTGTGATAGTTTGAGAAGTAACATATTTAAGGTGGTCAAATTCTTGTTAGGGGAGCGAGGTGGGACTAAAAATAGCGCGTGCCACAACCTCTTTAGTACCGGTTCGTGCCACGAACCGGTACTAAAGATGCTGATGCCCGGCCAGCACCTTTAGTACCGGTTCGTGGCACGAACCGGTACTAAAGATTCACAATGAACCGGTACTAAAGGTCTCCTCCCGCCTAGTCATTTGAACCGACACTAATGGACGCATTAGTGCCGGCTCATATGCAAACCGGTACTAATGTTTTTCATATTTGACCCTTTTTCTACTAGTGTCATGTTCATGAACCCTTTTGTCCCAAAATAAGTGTCATGGTTTTAGTTTTAAATTTAAACTAAAAGCACGACACTTATCAGGGAGTATAGTACGTAGTTAGTACAGAATATTTACCCGCAATATAAGCGTTAGCAAAGCTTTCTCTTCTTGTGCTTGGAGGTTTTAGTACATGCGCTCACCAGCCTCTTCTTATAGGCAGACAGGTGCGCTACCTTGTCAGTGAGAGTAGAAGAGTGGGCGGCGAGCTTGGACATCAAATCCTTCAACAGAGCAGGGCAGCTTCTGGAGACATGATCGATCGAAGTCGTGTGTCGATCGCCATGGCCTCGTCTAGTTTTTTTTTTTGAGGGGGAGGCCTCGTCTAGTTTGGTGGGAGAGTTGATGAGCAAGTCAAAGCACGCGTCCT
>NC_057804.1:668797777-668803176 GCF_018294505.1 Triticum aestivum
AGGTGGCGGCCGGGCGTTTTTGCTGGTTCTCGCGCGCGCTCGAGGAGGGGTGTTGACTCGCGGTGGATCTGGGGGCTGAGCTCGGGTCGGGCGGCGGCGTTTGGCCCGTCAGCGCGGAGATGGTGGCCCGCCGGTCGGTGCAGAGGCGGCGTCTCGCAGGTGCTGCTGCTTCCTGGTGCCGCGGTGCTGTGGGCGGGCGTGGGCGGGCGCGGATCTGGCGCGGCGACGAGCGGCACCTGTGGTCCGCGTGGGATGGCGGTGGGAGGCGCGCGTGGGGCGCGGCGGCTTGCCGGCGCAGGCAGGCCTTGCGGCGGGCTACCGTGGGGGGCAGGCTGGTCGGGATGCGGCTGTTCCGGCCGGCGTCTGCAGGCTCGTGGCGGCGGCGGTGTGCCACGAGTGAGGACGACGACGCGGCGGCGTCGCACGGGATGGGCGGTGCACAACTTCTCTTCTGCGGCCGGTGGAGGCGTGGCTCCACTTCCTCGAGGGAGGCTGTCTGGCAATGTGTGGATGAGCTTGCCAGCCCTGTGGTGCGGGGGCGGGCTCGGGCGGCGGCTTCGGCCGCGAGGGGCGCAGCAGGATGTCGCGAGGACGCCCTGGTGATGCGCGGGTCGGGGGCCCGGGTTGTCGGCGAAGAGTGCCCCAGCTGTGGGTGATGCTGATTCGTGTTGGGTAGCTCCGATGGTGGTGGTGGTTGGTGGGCTCGCTGGTGCTGGTGCGGGATGATGTGTGGCTGAGGTGGTGTGGGAGCTTGGGTGAAGACCCTGTCCCGGTCTTGTGCCGTGACCAGTGATGGCGGTGGCTGTGGCCGTCGTTGACCTTCCTGGAGGCATCGCTGTTTTGTTGCCGCTCCCCTCCTGCACGGATCCGGCCATCTCGGCCTCTCCGGGGGAAACCCTTGATCTGTGATCGGACGATGGCGGCGCCTTGGCGTCATTTTCCCCTCTTGGGGGCTTCGTCTTGGGAGCCCGGCATCGGTGGGCGGGACCCGTGGATGGCGGCAGTTGTGGCGACCAGGCTTCTGTGGCAACGATGACGGTGGGAGCGATGTCGACGACGCGGCAATGGTTGCGGTAGTCGGCTCTTCCCCGGCGTGTCTGCGGTTTTGCCTCAGTTTGTTCGTTGCTGTGGAGTCGAAGCTGCGGTGGCGGCGCCCTGTGATATACGATGACCGGCTGCAGGTGGCCCGTTCGGCGATCTCCCGTGGCGCCAGCCGTGCCTGGTTTTGTTCTTCAGAGTTCTCCGTCAGAGTCGGAGCTACGCTGTCTGGCCGCAGGTGGCTGAGATTTGGCGCAGATCTTCATGTAGCTTCACACGTCCGCTTTGGTGTGGGTTGAGTCGACGATCACCTGTGGCGAAGTCGGAGTCGTTTGCTCAGAGTGTAGGGATGGCGATGACGCCTCTAGGGGAGGAGTAATGACGATGACGCCTGCGTGCTGTCTCGACGAGACCCTCTTTGGAGTGGTGTGTGTGGGGTATCTTATGTGTGCCGCTCAGCTGTTGTGAGGGTTTTCGCTCGGTTCTCATAATTAACCGTGCAATCTGGTTTTCGCTCGGTTTTCCCTAATTAACTGAGCAACTCTCTTCTGCTTATTTAATCGATGAGGCAAAACTTTTGCCTCCGTTTCAAAAAAAAGCACGCGTCCTTGAGCCCTTGGCCAGTGATGCTGCTCAGCGTGGTTGCCACGGTACTCACGTCCATGTGAGGATGTGCCTGCACAATCTATCCTCGCAAACCAGCTTGAGCCTCTCTACACTATTGGGATTCTGTCCTACGCCGAGTGCCACGGACACTCGGCAAAGGGCCGAAAACTGCCGGCAAAGCCTTTGCCGAGTGTCACCCTCGACAAAAGCCACCCGGCGTACACCTCTTTGGCAAACAGGAGTTTGCCAAGAGCCAGAACACGGACACTCGGCAAAGACTTTGCCGAGAGCCAAACAATACCACTCGGCGAAATAAAGTAGCTAACGGATAGCAGCCGGTGACGGCGGTTCCTGACACATGGGACCAGGGGCCATCTTTGCCGAGTGCACCTCTCGGCAAAGCCAGTCAGTAGGTGGCCGACACGTGGTAGCTCCTGACACGTGGGACTAGGCGAACAGGCCGAGGGCCATCTATGCCGAGTGCCCCTCTCGGCAAAGCCAGCCAGTAGGTGGCCGACACGTGTCAGCTCCTGACACGTGGGACCAGGCGAACAGGCCGAGGGCCATCTATGCCGAGTGCCCCTCTCGGCAAAGCCAGCCAGTAGGTGGCCAACACGTGTCAACTCCTGACACGTGGGACTAGGCAAACAGGCCGAGGGCCATCTTTGCCGAGTGCCCCTCTCGGCAAAGCCAGCCAGTAGGTGGCCGACACGTGTCAGCTCCTGACACGTGGGACCAGGCAAATAGGACGAGGGCCATCTTTGCCGAGTGCCCCTCTTGGCAAAGAGTGCCACCTTTGCCGAGGGTGGCTCTCGGCAAACTCTATATTTGCCGAGCGCCACTCTCGGCAAACTCAGCCAATAGGGGAATGCCACGTCACTTCTCCTAAAAGCCGTGAAAATATTTTGTCGAGAGCCACCATCAGCAATTCTTTTTCCTTTACCGAGAGCCCTCTTGGTAAAGTTGCCAGGAGGGCTACATGTTATTACCCTTTACCGAGAGACCTCCCGGTAAAGTTGCCAGGAGGGCTACAGGTTATTATCCTTTTTCCGAGAGTCCTCTCGGTAAAGGGTGCGTTCTGGTCCAGTTTCAGAGTCATTGCCGAGAGCAGCCCTCGGCAATGGTGTGTCCAGGAGCCTTTTTTCCCTGTTTCTATTTCTTTCCTGCAGCGAAACATATACAGCAGCAGCATATAGTTCATCACACATACAACATGTCACATATAGGCATCATTGAACAAAAGAAGCAATGATTGATTCTGAAAAACATTCCACATAAAAGCAATGGTGCATCAAAGCAATAGACCACAAGTTTACAAGTCTCAAGATGCAAGAGTTCTCAACATACAAGGAACAGTTTCAAACATAACATGAAGTTCACGCGATTTTGGAGATCGGACTGATAACATCGACATTAGAAGGCATCATTCCGTTTGCTGCCCCAACTCCATCAACCAGAGTGATCACATCAACATTAGAAGGCATCATTCTCTTTGCTGCCCCAACTCCACAAACTTGAGGTGGAACTACCGGAACATTGTTCGACCCTTGTGATCGGTTGAGCTGTGATGGATTGACCCAATAGTGAGATGAATGCATATGGTAATGCCGAAAATGGTGATAGAAATAGTTTGAACAAAACTCACAATGTTCCACTCTGGTGTCGGTGGCATCTCTGGCACTGGTTGGCCTTGCATGGAATAAAGATTGGCCACCATATGTTGTAAAGAATTCACTAGATCATCTTGTGCCTTCAGCTTGGCCCGGTTTTCATCTCGTTCTTTCTCGGTGTCAATCAGTCGAGTCTACAATATGGCAATGCAAATGTCATTCATGTTGAAATGCAAATATCCTCAATAATGAAGAAGGATCAATGAAGAAGGACCATGAAGGATCAATGAAGAAGCACTGACCTGAATATCCTCAATAATGCTCACGGACTATGGTACGTGATGCTCTACGGTAGGAGTAGAGCCAGTACTCATAGCACGGAGCGTGTTGACTCTTGAAAGGGAGGAGGTTATGAAAAAATCGAGGTGAACCGCCATCCGGCCATTCGGTCTACCGCCTGCCGCGGCAATGGCCACAAGAGGGTCAAACGGTAGCACGTGAGGATCAGCGTCAGGCCCGTACGTCTCCTTCAATTTTTTGGTGTAGTTCTCTCCATCTGACTGGGCTTTAGAGCTGATCCAGTCCCTCTCCGGGTGGAGAGGGTCCTTGTCCTTGTCGTCTTTGGTACGTTTGATGGTCCATGCCTCGAAGTAAGTGATATCCTTGCCAGTGTCTTCTTTGTGCAAAAGAAAGTGATCCAAACAATCAAGGGAATGCTCACAAATGAAAGAGAACATGATGAAAAGAAAAGGATGTGGTTGCCTACATGTTTTGAGACGACACCTGGGATGGTGAGGTTGCCTTGACGGTGTCCTCGACTCCCCATCAACTTACGCCGTTCAGATATTACTTTGTGTTCATCCTGCCACCCTAGATCTGTCCACCGTTCGACGATCTTCTCCCAGCACGGACGTTTGTCAGTGCACCACCGAGGAATCACCTGTAGATTAAACAAATACATCTTAGTAAGGATTCTAATTTTGCCGTAGTGTAGGAAATAGCAAGCATCCATCGTCACTTGCCTTGAAGTAATTGTCCCGTGAAAGATGCGTCCCTCGAGCCTCCTGTTTGGAAATCCTATGGTTGAGATAGTCCGCGTGATACTTGACCACTAACCGGACGCGCTCCTCATAGTGCATGTCGTGGACTAGTTTCTTGGCAATATTCTCAACCACCACATTTGCACGATCCTTCTGACCCTCAACGCATGTATAGAAATCCTACAAACATGCATACATGTGAGAAGGGTTAAATCATGACTATGGAAAATTTAAACCTTTTGGTATTGACATTTAGGTGTTTGAAAGGACTTACCCAGAAATCGTTGACCACTCGCATGGCTCTGTTATCAAAAACCCTCTGACGCATATCCAGGAAATCCGGTGCAAGTTTTTAGTGATCCCATGACCAAGCTGGCTCAATGATACCGTTCGGCAAAGTGACCAGTCCAGGATAATTTAACCTACAAAGACCCCCAATGATGCCACTCGGCGACCGTGGCAGACGCCTCTCACCACCTTTTACTAAGCTTCTGCATTTCGAGGAGTGAAGTCATATTATATGTGAGGAAATGACAAAAGGTACAATTTATATGGGATGAGTCGAGATAACCACTTACTTCTCTCCCATTGGTTTAATCAACACGTCTCTATGCACATATGGACGTCTTGGAAGCTTTGAAGGACCACGCAACCACACTTTTCCTCTGGAAGTAGTGCTAATAGTCGAACCGCTCGGCAGCGAACCGCTCACCTCGTGGTGCTCTGTCACCCGTGAGGGTCCATCCCCACCCTCAGAAACCTAACGAACAACCAGCCTCCTCTCGGCGGCGGCGTCCTCCACCACCACCTCCTCCTCATCCTCCACCACCTCCTCCGCAAAATCCTCCTCCTCCTCCTCCTCACACGCCTCATCCCCATCCTCTGTTTCCTCCTCCTGAGCACGGTGAAGCACTGCATCAGAGGGTCGAGGAGAAGAAAGAGGTGCTCTACTCCGGGCTGCACGTACTCCTCGTCCACCTCCTCCTCCTGCCTCACCTACTCCCCCTCCTCGTCCGCCTCCTCCTCCTGCCTCACCTACTCCCCCTCCTCGTCCACCTCCTCGTCCGCCTCCTCCTCCTGCCTCACCTACCCCTCCTCCTCGTCC
>NC_057804.1:668803453-668813393 GCF_018294505.1 Triticum aestivum
ACGTGGTACTCGACCTTGTTTCGCACGTTTTGCCAGATGGGTGTCTAGACCCGCCAATCCTTTGGCCTTCTTGGCAGTTGTGGCCACCGATGAAGGAGCGGCCACCACTTTCACCGGGCGAGTAGGTTGATCATTGTACAGATCATTCACTTTTTTCAAACTTTCCTTTGGAATCTTCTTGCTACCTGTCATGTTCAATCACCTGATACGAAGAAGAACAAACCAGTTAGTACAGATGATACAACTTGATGTACAATAAATATATCACATATGAAGAATAAATGGAATTGTCACAATAATACATATAGTTGTTACACACACAAATACATAGAGTTGTTGCACACACGAATACATAGAGTTGTTACACACACGAATACATAGAGTTGTTACACAGATGAATACATAGACTTGTGACACACATACATAGAGTTCTCACACGATTACATGGAGTTGTTAGAAATAAGGGTCAATATTAGGTGCATCATTTGGATCAGGGCTTTCATCATCGCTATCACGCCCGTTCATACATTCATCCTCAAAGTCTTCAGGGGGGCCCTCATCCTCATCTAGCCCCATGTGCCATCGCATAAGTAATGCCAAATCTCGAGGGTCAAAAACATCCTCGTATTTGTCCTCTACATTATCTACTTCCATGTCATCCATGGCCTCATGTTCCATAGCATCATGTTTGTGATGCACGCCACCATCTTCCTTTGCATAATCTTCATCTTCGTTAGTGTCTGCTTCTTGAAAGAACTCTCCCTCATATGTGTTAGGGTTTATATGGTAATCGTCCTTGTTTGGGGTAGGTACCTTGATATGCGGGGATACCTTGTACACGACATCCCACTTCAAGAGATCGATATATCCCGTAGATGTGCACGCGTATGGGAGAAAAAACACTTGCGTAGCTTGTTGAGCCATAATATAGACATCATTTCCTGCATATTTCGAAGCTCGTTCAACTTTGGCAAAGCCAATACTAGGGGTTCGTCTCACTTTCTCAGGATGGAGCCAGCTGCATCTGAATACGATGGGCTTCACTCCTTGTAAACCACAATACTTCAACTCATAAATTTCTTCGATGGTTCCATAGTAGTGACGTCCATCTGTCCCTAGACAATAGACCACACTATTTATTGACCTTCGGTTGGGCCTCTCACGCGTGTGTTTATCAGTGTGGAAGCGATACCCATTCATGTCGTAAGCCTTAAATAACTTGGCCTCGTATTCAAAACCTTTGGCTACTTCTCTCGCTTTGGCGTCCATATCAACCTCCTGATATGCCTACAAGATTAATAGGAAATTGTCTGGTTCATTAGTGGAAGCATTACAGGCAAGTAAGATCAACTTGAAGTAACATAAAGTTAGAAAAGTTACTTTTCTTGAGAACCAAGAAATGAAACCGCCAACAGCATTGGTATCTTCAAGAAGGTTTGCCGATTCTTCGTCGCTAGGAGGCCATGGTAGCTTCCAGAATTCGTTCTGCAATTCCCTAGCAATATGAAGAATTCGAGTTAGAACTCAAGACTAGTGGTAGTTGTCAATAAAGGTGATCTACACTTACTCTATGTAAGGTTGCACTTCTTCCATGTTGGTCAAGACATAGATCATAATAGTCGACCACTCAGTAAGTGAAAAGTTCTTGGGCTGCGGTCCACTTGCTTTGCCACCTTGGCCTTCGAAGAGGCTAAGGTCGGAAACATTACTAGTGGGTTCTTCATTGTAACGAGGAGCTGGATTTAACCTAGTATGAATACTGTCATGATAGTACTTTGTCGTGGTCGTGGCCACCTCCTCGTTCAGGTATGCCTCGGCTATGGAGGCTTCAATGCGGGTTTTATTCTTACATTTCCCACGAAGATGCTTGAACTCCCGTTCAGGTGCATACTGCCATCGGAACTGCACATGTCCTCCCATTCTAGCCTCATACGCGATATGTAAGATCATATGTTGCATCGAATTAAAGAAACCTGGCGGAAATATCATCTCTAACTTGCATAGCAACTCAGGTGCTTGTTCCTCCAACTTTGCAACCACTTCATAATCTAGTTCTTTGGCACAAAGCTGATGGAAGAAGTAGCTCAACTCCGCCAGCACTCGCCAAATATCCTCTCTGACATACCCTCGAATCATCACATGCATTATCCGCTCAAGCCATACATGGTAGTCATGACTCTTGAGGCCTCCTATTCACTTTGTAGCCATATTGACTCCCCTCATGATATTAGCTGCATATCCATCAGGGAAGTACAAGTTGTTCACAATCCATTGGAGAATTTCCATCCTTTGGGGCATTGAAGGGGTGAAAGGGGCTGGTGGCTTCTTCCAAGAATTACCTTTTGCACGAGGCACCAAATTTAATTTTGGCCTGTTGCATAGTTTGGCTTGATCGATCCTAGCCTAAATGTTATCATTTGACTTCTCGGTGTCGAGGAGCGTGCCGAGTAAGGCCTCCGCAATATTATTTTCAGTGTGCATTACATCAATGTTGTGTGGAAGTAGAAGATCTTTAAAGTAAGGGAGCCTCCATAAGCTTGGAATGTGGTGTGTCTCTCCATACCCCACAAAACCTTTCCCATCGAGCTTTTCCCCGAGAGCATCTAACTCATCCTTAAGCTGGGCACCGGTCATAATAGGTGGTGGCGGGTCATCAACAATAACACCTTTTTGGAAGTGCATAGCGTCTTGCCTGTATGGGTGATCAAGACGAAGGAACTGCCGATGTTGGTCAAAGCATACATACTTGTCACCCTTAGCCAGCCAAATGAAAGTCACACGCTGTCGACACACTGGGCAAGGCCACTTCCCCTTTACACACCAACCACAAAATATTGCACGTGCCGGTAGGTCATGTAGCGATGTGTGGTACCAGATATGCATAGTGAAGTGCTTCTTTGAAACGGCATCGTATGTCCGGACCCCGTTGTTCCAAGCAACAAGTAAGTCGTCCACCAATGGCTCCTTATACACACTCATATGCTTCCCGGGATAGTTAGGACCTGGAATTATCAACGTCAGGAACGTGTGATGTCATTGCATGCAAACGCCAGGGGGCAGATTCAGGGGGATAACATATACTGGCCAACAACTGTATACGACAGCCATCAAACCATATGGATTGAACCCGTCGGTTGTTATCCCAACAGCTACACTCTTCCAGTCATCTATTTTCTTATGAATTTCAACAAATTTCTTCCATGCTTCACCATCCTATGGATGTTGCATCTTTTTTGTATTGTACATCTTCCCTTCGGCGGCCCATCTCATATATTGGGCAGTTTCCTCGGTCATATAAAGCCTCTGGATCCTTTCTATGAACGAAAGATATCGAAGGATATTGACGGCAATTGTGAGCTGCCTCTTGCTACCATCATCATCTATTACCTCAATATACCTAGAGGATTTGCACTTGACACAATAATTCGTATCTTTATGTTCATTTCTAAATAGCATGCATCCGTTTGGACAAGCATGTATTTGCTCATACGACATCTTAAGTGAACTGAGGATTTTGTTCGACTCGTACATGTTCTTTGGCAATATATGTTCTTTAGGCAACAGACCAGCAATAACTGACAATAAATCAATGAAGCAAATTATGCTCATGTTATGGTTTGCCTTCAGGGCCATTAGGCGTGCAATGCCATCTAGTTGAGTAACCTCTGTATGGGCGTGAAGGGGTTTTTGTGCCGCAAACAAAGCTGCATGATACTCTTCAGGGCTTTCCGGCGGCTCCTCGGAGTTCGGGTCCTCTCGCGGATCCGCACGACGGATGTCATATAATAGGTTTTCAATCCGAGTATCATATTCGCCAGCGCGTTGTCGCACCACCTCCGCCCTGGACTGTTCTGTCTCACCGTGAAAGATCCACCGGTAATAGCTTGGCGTAAACCCATATTTGCCTAAGTGTTTACTCATAGTAATCTTATCTCTTTCATTCTGGTTATCACACTCCGTGCATGGGCACCAAATTCCACGAACTGGCGTTTCTGCAACAAATAATAATTCCAGGAAATCATTGGTCTTCGACCTCCACTCAGGGGTCATACTCTCCATGCTGGGATGTCCGGTGTACATCCACTCACGTTCTTCCATCCTCTGATATAAAGTTAAACACACACACATAATTTTTTTATGTAACAAGTGGTTCCATCAAGTTTTATGACATGCACTGAGCTATGTAATAGGTAAAGATAGGTCCTAATCACACCCGAGAATGTGTAGGCTGGGTCCGCTTTCATGACGTACTCCGACCCGAGACAAAATTTCGGCAGCACCTCCCCGCTGTTCTCCAAATACACGTCTCAGCAATAAGCCAAGAGGATGTGTATCTAGAGAACAACAAGGAGACACCATCGAAATTCTGTCTCGGATCTTAGTACATCATGAAAACGACCCGCCTACACATCCTCGGGTTGTCCATGGAAAATGTGGACAATTCGAAAGAGTCAAGGTTATAAATATGCAAAAACATGCATATTTATAGATACAACCCTTCCGAACGGGAGACACCTAGGTTACGCGACTATTTAGGTGATCTACAAATAATGAAAACCTACACATGAACGGGAAGAGATTACCCTTGAAGCGTGCAACGGAATTCACTCTCTCTTGTCAAAATAGATGCATGTCCTGCATGAAAGAATGAAGTTGTGTCAATCATATGTAAAACAAACAAACATCAATAACACTCACTCACACACACCCCACACACAAACACACTCACATATCCATACACACACATCACACGCTCACTCACACATGCACACACACAGTGGCCCGCGCCGGCTCTCGCGGCGCCAACCGCGCCTCCCGCGCCCGCCCCAGCGCCGCAGTGGCCGTACTGGCCCGCGTCGGCCTCGGCCGCGTCAACCGCGCCGGCCGTGCCGGTCCAGCTAATCAAGCAAAGAAGCAATAATTATTTGCTCGGCTTCCCTTAGGGACCCGGGAGACCTAACACTAGTCGCCTCTTGCGTCGCCGCCGCCTCTCCCTCTCGCGCACGACGGCGCCTTGCCGCCGGCGACCGCGAACTTCGCCGTGTCCAGCCCCCTCCTTCCCCTAAAACCTACGCCCTAGACCCGTTAGGGTCCCAACACCTACCACTGACACACACACATACAAAGCACACACTCACACACATTATTCACTATATATGCATATATATACACCTTTTGTTGTAATGGAGAGGGGGGAAACCCCTTTTATTTAAAAAAAACGAGATTGAGTAGGGGGGCTCACCAACGGGGCAGGGGGGCGGCGGGGGAGGTGGATGCCGGACGAGGTAGAGCTCAGTGGAGGGGATGCCGCGCCTGTGGTGCTCGCTGAAGCATGGCCGAGACGGTGGCGGTGGACGAGCTCGGTGGAGGTGGCGTGGGGGGCTCGGTGGAGGCGGAGGGGCGGGGGAGGCACTCCCGGTGGCGGCGGCGGCGGTAGAGCTCGCCGGATGGGGCGGCGGCACTAGGGGGCGGCAACGGACAGAGGGGGCGGGGGAGAGAGAAACAGAGAGAGAAGAGAGGAGTGAGCGCGCGCGAGGGGGAAATTTTGCATAAGTCCCCGCGGGAAACATTTCTGAGAGCCAACATTAAGCGACACTCGGTAAAAGTCTTAACCTAGATCTCGGGGGCTTTTCCGAGAGCCGCACCGACAGTAGTTACCGAGGGCCGTCCTGCAAAACTCCGCAATGACCTCCTTTTCCGAGAGCGACTCTCGAAAAATCATCCTTCTTGTGCATTCCCCATAATATGTATTATACTTTTTTTTGTTGTTTTCTTCCATGCTTGGCAAACAACCTTAGCACATCGTAATTACCATCTTGTGTTCTCTTTTTCAAATGATGGGCCTCGCCCGGTTCTAGAGACCGGCACCCTTCCGGTGGCCCTGGCGGTCTAGGCGTTGATCGGCACCGAGAGGGGGTAGGCCACGGGGAATAACTGCTTCTTCGTGTTAGTGCATGTCACCGTGAGATAACATTCCAAGTCTAGGCTCGTTCTGTCACGGGATCGCCCACCGAAGACTCTGTCTCAGGGACGAACGCATTCGGTCCTCGACGTTCCCGCCCATGTGTGTGGTTTGTGAGGCACGTGCCATGTCAAGGACGTGCGTTGCTTATTCAAATAGCACACCACCCCTGCATGCATATGCATGGGCCACACGCATGTACGGGTGCCCTCCTCCCTTGGGCGGTCTCCATATTGAGCACCCATCCGGTGGCCCCGGCGATCTAGGGCGTTATTCGGCACCGAGAGGGTGTAGTCCACGGTGAATAACTTCTACTCCGTGTTAGTGCATGTCATCGCGAGATGACAGACCAAGTCTAGGCTCGTTCTGTCACGGGATCACCCACCGAAGATTCTGTCTCGGGAACGGACGCAGTCGGTCCTTGACGTTCCCGCCCGTGTGTGTGGTTTGTGAGGCACGTGCCACGTCAAGGACGTGCGTTTCTCATTCAAATAGCACACCACCCGTGCATGCATATACATGGGCCACAGGCATGTAGGGGGTGCCCTCCCCCCTCGAGCGGTCTCCATATCGAGCAACCATCTTGTGGCCCCGGCGGTCTAGGGCGTTATTCGGCACCGAGAGGTGTAGTCCATGGTGAATAACTGCTTCTCCGTGTTAGTTCATGTCATTGCGAGATGACAGGCCAAGTCTAGGCCAAAGCCACGGCAAGATCCCATCCATGTAGACCCGACGCGTCCATTTCGCCCCTCCAGGTGCCGGCTGTGAGGGGGTCCACACCCCGGAGAGGCGTGCCGCCTCTTCGGACATGCCACCACACCGTATGACATGTATGAGGGCCCGGTGCAATGCTCCGGTGGCATTGCTACCCTCCCAGGGCCCCCCGTCCCGCCTAACCCTGTAGCGTTTGACCACGGGATCTAGCCCTTTAACTTTGCACGGACGGGCTTTGACCAGTGGAACTCTCCACCCGGTTGTGTTAGGTCAGCCCATAGGAACACTTTGGAGCAACATCCGGGCCTAAGCCACAGCAAGACCCCATCCGTGTAGACCCGACGCGTCTGTTTCCCCCTCCAGGTGCCGCCGGCGACGCCGTCCGTGTGGGGGGGGGGGGCACACCCCGGAGACGCGGGCAGGGCGTTTGCAACCGCCACAACACTTCCAGACTTGTGAGAGGCCACCTACGCAAGATTTGGCGGCATGTGCTAGCCCCCGGAAGCCGCCGGCCACAGTCGTAGACACGCGAAGAGCAATCCGCGGAGAGGGAAGTGTTCAGATAGTTCTTTAAAGTTCTCTCTCGGTGCCGGTCTAGAAACTTGACCGGCACCGAGAGAGGGGGTAGGCCACGGTCAACAACTTCTTCTTCTCATGTTTTTTTTACTTTACACACTCTTTAAAGTTGAGTTTTGAAAAAAATCATCAAAAGTCATGGAATTTATAAACTTTGGTCGTAAAAGCATATGAAATATGAGATACAAAAAGATAGTGCAAAAAAGACAAAAAGAGGGGGGGGGGAATTAGAGCAGTCATTACCGAGAGTCGATTCTTGGCTCTCGGTAATTTCCACCTTTTCCGAGAGCTGCTCTCGGTAAACCATCCACATAGATCTCTTTCCTTCTTGTGCATTCTCGATAATATGTACTATACTTTTTTTGTTGTTTTCTTTCATGCTTGGCAAACAACCTTAGCACATCATAATTACCATCTTGTGTTTTCTTCTTCGGATGAGCCTCATCCGGTTCTAGAGACCGGCACCCCTTCGGTGGCCCTGGCGGTCTAGGGCGTTGTTCGGCATCTAGAGAGGGTAGGCCATGGGGAATAACTGCTTCTTCGTGTTAGTGCATGTCATCGCGGGATAGCATTCCATGTCTAGGCCTGTTCTGTCACGGGATCGCCCACCGAAGACTTTGTGTCGGGGACGAACGCAGCCGGTACTCGATGTTCCCGCCCATGAGTGTGGTTTGTGAGGCACGTGCCATGTCAAGGACGTGCGTTGCTTACTCAAATAGCACACCACCCCTGCATGCATATGCATGGGCCACGCGCATGTACGGGTGCCCTCCCCCTCCCCCTCGGGCGTTCTCCATATCCAACACCCATCCGGTGCCCCGGCGGTCTAGGGCGTTATTCGGCACCGAGAGGGTGTAGTCCACGGTGAATAACTGCTACTATGTGTTAGTGCATGTCATCGCTAGATGACAGACCAAGTCTAGGCTCATTCTGTCACGGGATCACCCACCGAAGATTCTGTCTCGGGAACGGACGCAGCCGGTCCTTGACGTTCCCTCCCGTGTGTGTGGTTTGTGAGGCACGTGCCACGTCAAGGACGTGCGTTGCTTATTCAAATAGCACACCACCCCTGCATGCATATACATGGGCCACAGGCATGTAGGGGTGCCCTCCCCCCCTGGGCGGTCTCCATATCGAGCACCCATCCGGTGGCCCCGGCGGTCTAGGGTGTTATTCGGCACCGAGAGGGTGTAGTCCATGGTGAATAACTGCTTCTCCGTGTTAGTGCATGTCATTGCGAGATGACAGACCAAGTCTAGGCCAAAGGCACAGCAAGATCCCATCTGTGTTGACCCGACACGTCCGTTTCCCCCCTCCAGGTGCCGGCCGTGAGGGGGACCTCAACCCGGAGAGGAGTGCCGCCTCTTCGGACATGCCACCACACCGTACGACATGTATGAGGGCTCGGTGCGATGCTCCGGTGGCATTGCTACCCTCCCAGGGCTCCCGTCCCGCCTAACCCTATAGCGTTTGACCACGGGATCTAGCGCTTTGACGTTGCACAGACGGGCTTTGAGCAGTGGAACTCGCCACCCGGTTGTGTTATGTCAGCCCATAGGAACACTATGGAGCAACATCCGGGCCTAAGCCACAGCAAGACCCCATCTATGTAGACACGATGCATCGGTTTCCCCCCTCCAGGTGTCGGCGGCGGCGCTGTCCGTGAGGGGGGGCACACCCCGAAGACACGGGCCGGGTGTTTGCAACCGCCACAACACTTCCAGACTTGTGAGAGGCCGCCTACGGAAGATTTGGCGGCATGTGCTAGCCCCCGGAGGCCGCCGGCCACAGTCTTAGACACGCGAAGAGTAATCCGTGGAGAGGGAAGTGTTCAGATACTTCTTTAAAGTTCTCTCTCGGTGCCGGTCTAGAAAGTTGACCGGCACCGAGAGAGGGGGTAGGCCACGGTCAACAACTTCTTCTTCTCATGTTTTTTTTTACTTTACACACTCTTTAAAGTTGAGTTTTGAAAAAAAATCTTCAAAAGTCATGGAATTTATAAACTTTGGTCGTAAAAGCATATGAAATATGAGATACAAAAAAGATAGTGCACAAAAAGACAAAAAGAGGGGGGGGGATTAGAGCAGTCATTAACGAGAGTCGATTCCTGGCTCTCGGTAATTTCCACCTTTTCCGAGAGCTGCTCTCGGTAAACCATCGACCTAGATCTCTTTCCTTCTTGTGCATTCTCGATAATATGTATTATACTTTTTTTGTTTTCTTTCATGCTTGGCAAACAACCTTAGCACATCATAATTACCGTCTTGTGTTTTCTTCTTCGGATGAGCCTCGTCCGGTTCTAGAGACCGGCACCCTCCGGTGGCCCCGGCGGTCTAGGGCGTTGTTCGACGCCTAGAGAGGGTAGGCCACGGGGAATAACTGCTTCTTCGTGTTAATGCATGTCTTCACGAGATAACATTCCAAGTCTAGGCCCACTCTGTCACGGGATCGCCCACCGAAGACTCTGTGTCGGGTACGAACGCAGCCGGTCCTCGACGTTCCCGCCCATGTGTGTGGTTTGTGAGGCACGTGCCATGTCAAGGACGTGTGTTGCTTATTCAAATAGCACACCACCCCTGCATGCATATGCATGGGCCACGCGCATGTACGGGTGCCCTCCCCGTTGGGCGGTCTCCATATTGAGCACCCATCCGGTGTCCCAGGCGGTCTAGGGCGTTATTCGGCATC
>NC_057804.1:668813624-668817699 GCF_018294505.1 Triticum aestivum
GAGATGACAGACCAAGTCTAGGCTCGTTCTGTCACGGGGTCACCCACCGAAGATTCTGTCTTGGGAACGGAAGCAGTCGGTCCTTGACGTTCCCGCCCGTGTGTGTGGTTTGTGAGGCACGTGCCACGTCAAGGATGTGCGTTGCTTATTCAAATAGCACACCACCCCTTCATGCATATACATGGGCCACAGGCATGTAGGAGGTGCCCTTCCCCCCTCGGGCGGTCTCCATATCGAGCACCCATCCGGTGGCCCCGGTGGTCTAGGGCATTATTCGGCACCGAGAGGTGTAGTCCATGGTGAATAACTGCTTCTCCGTGTTAGTGCAAGTCATTGCGAGATGACAGACCAAGTGTAGGCCAAAGCCACAGCAAGATCCCATCCGTGTAGACCCGACGCGTCCGTTTCCCCCCTCCAGGTGCCGGCCGTGATGGGGGCCACACCCCGGAGAGGCGTGCCGCCTCTTCGAACATGTCACCACACTGTACGGCATGTAGGAGGGCCCGGTGCGATGCTCCGGTGGCATTGCTACCCTCCCAGGGCCCCCGTCCCGCCTAACCCTGTAGCGTTTGACCACGGGATCTAGCCCTTTGACTTTGCACGGACGGGCTTTGACCAGTGGAACTCTCCACCCGGTTGTGTTAGGTCAGCCCATAGGAACACTTTGGAGCAACATCCGGGCCTAAGCCACAGCAAGACCCCATCCGTGTAGACCCGACGCGTCCGTTTCCCCCTCCAGGTGCCGCCGCCGACGCCGTCCATGAGGGGGGGCACACCCCGGAGACGCGGACAGGGCGTTTGCAACCGCCACAACACTTCCAGACTTGTGAGAGGCCGCCTACGCAAGATTTGGCGGCATGTGCTTGCCCCCGGAGGCCGCCGGCCATAGTCGTAGACATGCGAAGAGCAATCCGCGGAGAGGGAAATGTTTAGATACTTCTTTAAAGTTCTCTCTCGTCGCCGGTCTAGAAAGTTGACCGACACCGAGAGAGGGGGTAGGCCACGGTCAACAACTTCTTCTTCTTATGTTTTTTTACTTTACACACTCTTTCAAGTTGAGTTTTGAAAAAATCATCAAAAGTCATGGAATTTATAAACTTTGGTCATAAAAGCATATGAAATATGAGATACAAAAAAGATAGTGCAAAAAAAGAGAAAAAGAGGGGGGGGGCGAATTAGAGCAGTCATTACCGAGAGTCGATTTTTGGCTCTCGGTAATTTCCACCTTTTCCGAGAGCTGCTCTCGGTAAACCATCCACCTAGATCTCTTTCCTTCCTGTGCATTCTCGATAATATGTATTATACTTTTTTTTGTTGTTTTCTTTCATGCTTGGCAAACAACCTTAGCACATCAAATTACCGTCTTGTGTTTTCTTCTTCGGATGAGCCTCGTCCGGTTCTAGAGACCGGCACCCCTCCGGTGGCCCCGGTGGTCTAGGGCGTTGTTCGGCACCTAGAGGGGGTAGGCCACGGGGTATAACTGCTTCTTCGTGTTAGTGCATGTCATCGCGAGATAACATTCCAAGTCTAGGCCCGTTCTGTCACGGGATCGCCCACCGAAGACTCTGTCTCGGGGACGAACGGAGCCGGTCCTCGACGTTCCCGCCCATGTGTGTGGTTTGTGAGGCACGTGCCACATCAAGGACGTGCGTTGCTTATTCAAATAGCACACCACCCCTTCATGCATATGCATGGGCCACGCGCATGTACGGGTGCCCTCCCCCCATCGGGGGGTCTCCATATCGAGCACCCATCTGGTGGCCCCGACGGTCTAAGGAGTTATTTGGCACCGAGAGGGTGTAGTCCATGGTGAATAACTGCTACTCCGTGTTA
The DNA here is from genome assembly GCF_018294505.1 of Triticum aestivum. Lineage (NCBI taxonomy): Eukaryota > Viridiplantae > Streptophyta > Magnoliopsida > Poales > Poaceae > Triticum > Triticum aestivum. The sequence continues at coordinate 668,815,458 of NC_057804.1, forward strand.
GTGCATGTCATTGCGAGATGACAGACCAAGTCTAGGCCAAAGCCACAGCAAGATCCCATCCATGTAGACCCGACGCGTCCGTTTCCCCCCTCCAGGTGTCGGCCGTGAGGGGGGGGGGCACACCCCGGAGAGGCGTGCCGCCTCTTCGGACATGCCACCAAACCGTAAGGCATGTATGAGGGCCCCGGTGCGATGCTCCGGTGGCATTGCTACCCTCCCAGGGCCCCCGTCCCGTCTAACCCTGTAGCATTTGACCACGGGATCTAGCCCTTTGACTTTGCACGGACGGGCTTTGACCAATGGAACTCTCCACCCGGTTGTGTTAGGTCAGCCCATAGGAACACTTTGGAGCAACATCCGGGCCTAAGCCACAGCAAGACCCCATCCGTGTAGACCCGACGCGTCCGTTTCCCCCCTCCAGGTGCCGGCGGCGGCGTCGTCCGTGAGGGGGGGGGCACACCCGGAGACACGTGCCAGGCGTTTGCAACCGCACAACACTTCCATACTTGTGAGAGGCCGCCTACGCAAGATTTGGCGGCATGTGCTAGCCCCCGGAGGCCGCCGGCCAAAGTCGTAGACACGCGAAGAGCAATCCGCGGAGAGGAAAGTGTTCAGATACTTCTTTAAAGTTCTCTCTCGGTGCCTGTCTAGAAAGTTGACCGGCACTGAGAGAGGGGGTAGGCCACGGTCAACAGCTTCCTCTTCTCATGTTTTTTTACTTTACACACTCTTTAAAGTTGAGTTTTGAAAAAATCATCAAAATTCATGGAATTTATAAACTTTGGTCATAAAAGCCTATGAAATATGAGATACAAAAAAGATAGTGCAAAAAAAGACAAGGGGGGGGGGAATTAGAGCAGTCATTACCGAGAGTCGATTCTTGGCTCTCAGTAATTTCCACCTTTTTTGAGAGTGGCTCGGTAAATCATCCACCTAGATCTCTTTCCTTCTTGTGCATTCTCGATAATATGTATTATTCTTTTTTTTGTTGTTTTCTTTCATGCTTGGCAAACAAACTTTGCACATCATAATTACCGTCTTGTGTTTTCTTCTTCGGATGAGCCTCGTCCAGTTCTAGAGACCGGCACCCCTCCGGTGGCCCCGGTGGTCTAGGGCGTTGTTCGGCACCTAGAGGGGGTAGGCCACGGGGAATAACTGCTTCTTCGTGTCAGTGCATGTCATCGCGAGATAACATTCCAAGTCTAGGCCCGTTCTGTCACGGGATCGCCCACCGAAGACTCTGTCTCGGGGACGAACGTAGCCGGTCCTCGACGTTCCCGCCCATGTGTGTGGTTTGTGAGGCACGTGCCACGTCAAGGACGTGCGTTTCTTATTAAAATAGCACACCACCCCTGCATGCATATGCATGGGCCACGCGCATGTACGGGTGCCCTCCCCCCCCCTCGGGCGGTCTCCATATTGAGCACCCATACGGTGGCCCTAGCGGTCTAGGGCGTTATTCAACACCGAGAGGGTGTAGTCCTCAGTGAATAACTGCTACTCTGTGTTAGTGCATGTCATCGCGAGATGACATACCAAGTGTAGGCTCGTTCTGTCACGGGATCACCCACCGAAGATTTTGTCTCGGGAACGGACGCAGCCGGTCCTTAACGTTCCCGCCCGTGTGTGTGGTTTGTGAGGCACGTGCCACGTCAAGGATGTGCGTTGCTTATTCAAATAGCACACCACCCCTGCATGCATATACATGGGCCCCAGGCATGTAGGGGTGCCCTCCCTCCCCTCGGGCGGTCTCCATATCGAGCACCCATCCGGTGGCCCCGGCGGTCTAGAGCGTTATTCGGCAACGAGAGGGTGTAGTCCATGGTGAATAACTGCTTCTCCGTGTTAGTGCATGTCATTGCGAGATGACAGACCAAGTCTAGGACAAAGGCACAGCAATATCCCATCCATGTAGACCCGACGCGTCCGTTCACTAGTAGAAAAGGGGGCTTTGATCCAGATCGGGTAACCCCATTAGTCCCGGTTCAGTCTAGAACCGGGACCAATGGGGGCATTGGTCCCGGTTCCTGAGCCCAGGGGGCCGGCCGGGCCACGTGGGCCATTGGTCCCGGTTCATCTGGACCTTTTGGTCCTGGTTGGTGGGATGAACCGGGACGAATGGGCCTCGCTCCTAGCCCACAACCATTGGTCCTGGTTCGTGCCTCAAACCGGGACTAAAGATTAGACCTTTAGTCCCGGTTTGAGGCACGAACCGGGACTAATGGGGATGAGACCTTTAGTC
>NC_057804.1:668817984-668834407 GCF_018294505.1 Triticum aestivum
TGGATCGCCTTTTCAGTTTTAAAAAAAATAAACGAAAATGATGGAAATGTCAAAAAAATAAAAGAAAATAAGTTTCCCATTTGATATGTGGTCTAATTGTTGGGAAAATTTGCAAATGTGAATTTTGACTTTATTTGCAAAATCTCTCTGAAATTTGTAAAAATGGGCATAACTTTTTGTCGGGGGTTGGGTGCGACATATGCCAAAGGATGGCTTATCATGGTGGGGGCGAGTAGAATGTCACCGGTGCCTGGAAACGGGATAAGGCATAGACATGCACGCCGGCGAATCTTACCCAGCTTCGGGGCTCTCCGGGGAGATAACACCCCTACTGCTGCTCTGCGGGGTCTCCGTATGGTCACTAAAGCAAGGTGACTACAATGGTGCTCCTGGAGCTGTATCGGGAGGCAGGAGAGAGCAAGGCTAGTTCTCTCCTCCTTGGGCTATGTGTCTATCTCTATCAATGTCTGAACCCCTTGCATGGGTGCCCCGGGGGGTTTATATAGTCCTACCCCCCAGGGGTACAATGGTAATCCGGCTGGGTGCGGGTCCCAGCCGTCTGTCTCTCATGCCGCTGTCCTTCCTGCCGGCTTCTAGGCCCCGCCGACTGGTGGGTCCCGTGGATAGGCCGAACACTGTGCAACGCTCCTGATGACGCAGGCTTGGTCATTGGGTCGTGGCAACAGTGCCGCCGTCTATCAGGCGATCACTATCGCCACTCCCCATCCAATCTGGTTTATGGTTTGTGGGGCCCTGGAGGGGAGACGGCCGACTCCGGGGAGGCCGACTCCCACAGGGCCGTCTTCGGGCGCTCTGGCCGCCTTCGGTTCACCCGCTGACAGGCGACCCCGCGGTCTTTGGGCCGTACAGGCCGGCGTCGTGGGCACAGTGGGTCGCGCACTGTGGCTGAGGTCAGGGCAGGCATGGCAACAGTGCCGCGCCTCGCCGGGGATCTCCTGGTGATACAGCTAACTGTAGCCATGCCAGTCCCTCGTAGGCAGGGAGGGACGGCCACGTCATGACCGTACCCCACATCGGGCCTCGTGAAGTGTCATGGGCCGACTCCCATAGTCGGCTTCTCTGGAGGTCGCCAGCTTGGAGTCGGCTTGCCCTGGAGTCGTCATCTGGGACTCGGCTCCTCTGGAGATCGCCAGCCGGGACTCGACCTCTCTAGAGGTCGCTAGCTGGGACTCGGCTGGAGGGGCGCGGTCTGCCCCGATGTCTTGAAAGATCCTGGGTCCCGGGTCAGCCTACCCGTGGCCCATAACTCCGACAGTAGTCCCCGAAGCTGGTGAAGCCCTGCGGACGCCGCCTCGTGGGGCTTCAACAGTTTCAAACTTCCCAGCGCAGACTCTGAGACTTGGCCGTCATCTTCTTTTGGCCGACTCGCCAAAGTCGGACTTGTTTAGCGAGGGGCCGCTGTTTGTAAGTCGCGGCCGAAAATCAGGCGGCATATTGGATACGCTTCCCTGCTGTCATTGAGGCGGTCCTATCGCGCGGCGCCACGCGGGGAGGATAGTCCGCTCACCCACGCGCGCGATGGGACGGGCCATCAGGCGGGGCCCGCCACTACCGCGCCTCGGCATCCGAACGGATCTGCTGCGGTCGCGAACGGTTGGCTTCCCCACGTCGTTACTGCGCGCAGTAACTTCGTGGCGTAAATCATGGGGCGGCGTGGGGCTTCGTGCGCAGTTAATCCCACGCCCGCCCCCTCGGCTCCTCAGCCCACGGGGCTATAAATAGGCAGAGAGGAGCGGGACGGTATTGTACGCGCATCCTCTCCCCCACTCTCCTGCCTTCTCTTCTTCCTCCGCCGCGAGCAAGAGCACCTCTCACCACGGCGATGAGTTCTTCCTCCTCCGCGGCCCCTGCCACGCGCTCCGGCGTGTGGGACGGTTCGGATGTGGAGGCGGAACACATCGAGTTCCTCCACCGGACCCGCCGTCTCCCTAGCACGGACCTCGTGCGCGCCCGTCCCGCGCCGGCGGGAGAGACCCGGCCCGCGCCGGAGGAGGGCGAGCGGGTCGTCTTCCGCTCGCACCTCATGCGCGGGCTGGGGCTGTCGGCGAGCGGTTTCTTCCGCTCGTTCCTGGAGTTCCACAACCTTTAACCGCACCACCTCACCCCAACTGCGGTGGTGTTGCTCTCCGCCTTCGCCACTCTGTGCGAAGGTTTCCTCGGCGTTCTCCCCACCCTCGAGTTGTGGGGAGAGTTCTTCTCTTCGAAGCTCGGCACGCAGGCCGCCGGCACGCCGGCTCAGTGCGGCACCTACATCCTGGTGCAGCGCTCGACGGCCGACAACCCCTTTCCTCCTATCTCGCTGATAAAGTCGGTGAAGATGTGGCAGCGTTCCTACTTCTACGTGAAGAACCTCTCCACCAACGGCGACTGGGTCAACCTGCCGCCCTTCAACCCGGCCCCCCTAACTGGGAGGCTCCCCAGCTAGCCCCATCGAGCCAAGTCGCTGACTCCCTCCGGAGCCGCCGCCGTAGCGTGACTCCAAGTATTGCTGCAGTCGGAGGGCCTCGTTGGATCTGACCTTCTGGCCGCCTTCGTGGCGCGCCGAGTCCTCCCGCTTCAAGGCCGGCCTCATCTAATCTGTCAGATGAGCGGCCGCCACGACCCGAGTCGGATGTGCACCAAGGAGATGCCCCACAGGGAGGTGGCGAACCTGGTGAACCACATCGCGCATTGCGAGTTCATGGAGGACTGGCAGTTCGGCAAGGAGCCGTACTCACGCGACAACCCCCCTCCAGTGGTAAGTCGCATCTTTCTGTAGTTTTGGTCTTCTTTGCGGCCGACTCCGGCTTCTAATCTTTGTTGGTTTCTTCTGGGCAGAACCCCCTCATGGAGCCCGTAGCCGGTGCCGCGAGAGAGCCCCGCGACTACGTCCCAGACCGCGAGGATAGCGATGTTGACGACCCCGACTTGGGGGCGACGGCACTGGAGGCCGACGCTGAAGGCGGCGGAGAAGGGGCAGACGGCGGCTTCAGGCCCTCGGCCACCTTCGCCGACTGGCCCGAAGACGACGCCGACGTGGAAGTCGTCCCACGCCACCAGCCGAGGGCCGGCCACTCCGGCCAAGGCGGTGCGAAGAGGCGTCATGCCGGACCGAGCACGCTCGGCAGCAAGCCGAAGAAGTTCAAGGGAGCGGCCGCCGCGACCAAACGGGAGGAGGCGCCCGCGAAGGCCAACTGCTTCCGAAGGGAAGTGAGAAGGCCGCCGTTAGTTTCCGCGTAAGTCTTAACGCTCTTTTATTTTCCTTTGTTGGATCTTGTCCGAGTCATCTTTGATTTTCCCTCCGTTCTTTTCCAGAGCCCCCCTCTCCCTTGAGAGGGTCGCCATCCCCTCTGTCATGGGGTCGGTAGAGACGTCCGCCAACACCCGGCGGGTCGATCCCGCCGCCGACCTTCGGGAGGCGACGGAGCGGAACACGCGGGAGAAGCGCGACGAGGAGGAGGCCGACCGCCTGGAGAAGGCGCAGGCCGAGAAGGCGGCCGCCAACGCTCAGAAGAAGCTGGAGGAGGCCGAAGCCGCCGCCGCGGCGAAGCGGCGTGCTGAGGAGGCCACGCGTCGCCGATCGGCGATGCTCGTCCCTCCGTTGTCGTCGGCACCGCTGGCTCCGGAGTTCACGGGGCAGACCGGAGAGGTCGGCACCGAGAACCCCCTCTGGAGGAGGGCGGTGAGGCTTCAGGCTCGGACACCCTCGCGCCGCCTCCGTCGCCTTCGCCACCGTCTGGGAGGCCGCACGGCAAATAGCCGGTGGGCCCGTTGGATCCGCAGATCGCGGACGAGGCCGAGGCGCGGCTGCTTCTTCAGGTCGCCGCGCCGGCGCGCCGCCGGCTGGAGAGGACGACCTCGGCGCCGCGAGCTCGGGAGACCGGCGCCGCCAGCTCGGCGAGTCTGGACGTCGAGGCCTCTAGTGCCGCGCCCACCGGGTGGTTGCACGGAGGCGGCACCGGCCCGCTGAACCAAGCGCTCCTGGACGTCCAGGCGAAACTGCGCGCGGAAAGCGACACCCTCCAAGTCTGCACCAGAGCGCATCTGGCCGTGCGGACATCTGTCCGAGTACGTTTCCTTCTCCTTTTTTGATTCCTGTCTTCCTCTGTGGGGGCGCGCCAGCGCACCCACTGGGTGTAGTCCCCGAGTTCCGGGCCGGCTGCTGAGCAGGCGGTTCGGAACTCACTCTGGCGAGTTCCGAATACTAACTTTGCTTTTGTCGGCTTTTTGTAGGAGTATCATAACCTCCGCGCCACTGCCTTCAACCGCAATGTTGAGGAGCTGAACAAGCGGACCGCCGACTTGGTGGAAAGCCGGGGTGAGCTCTTTTCTTCCTTCTTCGCGGGGGCGCGCTGGCGCACTCGCGGGCTGTAGTCCCCGAGATTCGGGCCGACTGATGAGCAGTCGGGCCGGATCTCCCCTGCGATCTAATTTACTGATGACCTACTTGTCTCTTCCTTCGTTCTTCAGGTGCCAACGCCGCCCTTCAGGAGCAGCTGGGCGAGGCCAACACTGCTCGGCGTGCCAAGGAAGCGGAGTGCGGCAGGCTCGCCAAAGAGCATGATCTGCTGGCGACGCAGCTGGCCGAGCAGAAGGAGCTGCTCCAGAAGGCGCAGGACGAGGCCAAGACGCGGGAGGCCGCCCTCATGGCCGAGTTCGAGTTCGAGCGCTCCACCTGGACTGATAGGGAGGCGATGCTGACCTCTGGCTACCACGAGCTCGAGGACATCGTTGATGGTAAGTCTCTTTTGTTTCTTTGGGCTTCCGACTATGTGTCAGGCCGACTTCTGATTTTCCGACTTTCTTCTTTTTTGTCTTGGCAGACTTCTTTCCTGGTCATTCACAGGCAGTCCCTCTGGCCATCGAGGCTGCTCGGGAGGCGCGAAGGGCGAAGGGTGAGGTGATCGCCGCCAATGCCCCCCGAACCATCGACGAGCAGCTCCTGAGCATTGGGGCCCGTTTGCGTCCGGCTCACCGGCTGCCGTGCCGGCTTCAGCGTGCCGGTGCCCAGGCGGTTGCCGCCCTGTGGACGGACATGCTGGCTCTCCGCACCGCCAGTCAGACCGCCGACTGGCTGGAAGTCGCCGCCGGCCGTCTTGAAGCATGGAAGGGCTCCTCGGCCCGGGCTGGAGCGCGCCGGGCCTTGGAGTTCGTCAAGGCGTGGTATCCGGGGCTGGACCTGGACCGCCTGGCCGCGTTCCGGTCAGAAGCCCAGGCCGAGCTGGAGGCCATGGAAGGCGCCCTTTTCGAGCGCGCGTCAGCCATCGCCGAGTACACGGACACCAACGTCTTCGTGCCCGAGCGGACTGAAGGCGGCGAGGAAGTGCCACCGGACTGGTTCGGGATGAACCTGGAGTATGACGAAGACTCGGCTGAGGTGATCGACTCCAGCGCCGAGGAGGAGGACGAGGCAGAGGTTGGAGGCGAGGAGGAGGCGCCAGAAGACGAAGCAGGCGGCCAGCCTCAGCTCGATCGCGCCTCCAGCAACGAGCCGCGCGGAGACAAGGCGACTGCCGCCGGAGGCGACCAAGCTGAGACCACCGCCTCCTAGACTGCTTTTTCCGCCTCTGTTTATCAGTCTTTAGTAATCTTTTGAAAGACCTGTTAGTTTCGAACAATTCCACCTGCGGGGTGTATCCTGAATTTCTATTCGAAGATTCGGCCGAGGCCTATGTAAATATTTATCCGATTTCCGCCTTTCCTTGCTTATTGCTCCTTATACTTTTTCCTTTGCCATCTTCCTTTAGTTGCCGCCTTGCCAGCTGGACAGCCGCTCTGCGGACTGTCGCAAGTTCAAGTGCTTGGCTACTTCGGGAAGGCAAGTACTTGGCCGTTTAGAGTTTCCTTAGCAAGTCGGCTAGAAAGCGACGGGCCGACTATCCGAGAGTCGGCTGTCTTTGATAAAAGCTAAGACGGCGAGCCGACTGCTCATGAGTCGGCTCTGTGGGGGGGAGGCTGGTAGCCGGCTTTGAGCTATGCATAAGCTTTTAGGTCCTTAGCCATTTTTTCATGTGTGCGCTCATTCTTGCTTGTTCTATGCCTACCAGCAGTCGCTCTGTGAGATGCGGCTTTCGACAGGAGACGGCTTGAGCACAACACATTACTTGTCCGACTGCAGGAAGCATTTCATAGCGCAAGACGGCAAGTCCCCGGGCCGACTAGTCGGACCCGGTGCCAGACGGTATGATAAAAAAGAGTAGCATATGCGGAAGCATAATTCTTATCATACAGATAATAAAAAGGCAGTTCTCGAGCTCGTCTCGGGCGGCCTAAGGTCTTAGTACTTTAATACAAAGGGGGGGTAGTGCAATACATACTGCATCAACTGTAAAATCTTCGAAGAAGATTCGCGTTCCACGGGTGTTCTGTTTCTTTGCCGGAGTCGTCCCTCTTGCGTGCTCGAGGCTTCTGAGCGTCGATCAGATAGTAGGCGTCGTTCCCTAGCAGTTTGCTGACGATGAAGGGACCCTCCCAAGGTGCCGACAACTTGTGCTGGCCGGCTGTTCTCTGAATCAGCCGGAGCACATGGTCGCCCTCTTGGAACGATCTCGGCTTGATCTTGCGGTTGTAATATCGGCGCAGACTCTGCTGGTATATGCTGGACCGGCTGAGTGCCAACAGCCGGCCCTCTTCCAGCAGATCAACACCGTCTTGGCGTGCTTCTTCGGCTTCCTCTTCGGTGTACATGGTGACTCGTGGAGAGTCGAACTCTATATCCGTCGGGATGACGGCTTCGGAACCGTAGACGAGGAAGAAAGGCGTGAAGCCGGTTGACTTGTTTGGGGTCGTGCGCAGACTCCAGAGGACGGCTGGCAGCTCCTCGACCCAACAGCCGGCCGAACGCTCGAGTGGTTCGACCAGTCGAGGCTTGATGCCGGACAGGATGAGGCCATTGGCTCGTTCCACCTGGCCGTTTGACTGCGGATGGGCAATGGACGCTAAGTCCAGTCGGATGCCCTGCGTCGCGCAGAAACGGGCCACGGCGCCCTTGGCAAAGTTTGTGCCATTGTCGGTGATGATGCTGTGCGGTATGCCGTACCACACCGTTATGTCGGCGATGAAGGTTACAGCAGTCGGCCCGTTCAACTTCTTGATGGGCTTTGCTTCCACCCACTTGGTGAATTTGTCCACCGCGACAAGTAGATGAGTTAGGCCGCCTCGGGCCGTCTTGAATGGTCCTACCATGTCCAGGCCCCATACTGCAAAGGGCCAGGCGATGGGGATCGTCTTCAGCGCGGAAGCCGGCTGAAGTGGCTTGGAGCGGAACATCTGGCACCCCTTGCATTTTTGGACTAGCTCTTTAGCTTCTTCTAGGGCAGTCGGCCAAAAGAAACCGTGCTGAAAGGCTTTGGCGACGAGTGCCCTTGAAGCCGCATGGTGGCCGCACTCGCCCTGATGGATGTCTCTGAGAATTGCTTGGCCTTGCTCTGATTCTACGCAGCGCTGGTAGACACCAGTGACACTGCGCCTGACTAGCTCTCTGTTGACTATGGTGTATGCTGCCGCTCGGCGCTGCACTTGCCGAGCCAGGATCTCATCTGTCGGCAACTCTGTGTTCACTAGAAATTTGAGGATGGGCTGCGCCCATGAAGGTGCTGCTATCTCTTCAACTGCTACCACAGCGACTTGGAGAAGGGTGGCTGGGCTGGGTGGCGGCGGGCTGGAGTCTGCGGCCGTTTGCTGGATTGACGGAGTTTCTGGGCCGACTGGCGCAGTGCCCGGGCCGGGCTCTGAAGTCCCCGGGCCGACTGGCGCAGTCCCCAGGCCGGGCTCTGAAGTCCCCGGGCCGGTTGGCATAGTCCCCGGGCCGGGTTCTGGAGTCCCCGGGCCGGTTGGCACAGTCCCCGGGCCGGGTTCTGGAGTCCCCGGGCCGGTTTCAACTGTGGTTTTCTTGAGGCTGTCTGCTGGGGCTTTGGAGTCGGATCCGACTACTTCTGGAGGAGCCGGCACAAAGATGGAGTCTGACTCTGGTGAAGGCTTGATAGACGGCTTGAGGAGGCGCTGAAGGGCGACGCCGGAAGGTATCGCTTGGCGAGTGGAGCCGACTCGTGCCAAGGCATCTGCTTGATCATTGTCATTTCTTGGCACGTGAAGGAATTCGCACCCCTCGAAGTATCCGCTGAGTTGCTGCACCAGGAAGCGGTAGCTCGCCATGTTTGCGTCTTTGGCGTCCCAGTCGCCGGATGATTGCTGAACCACCAAGTCAGAGTCGCCATAACACAGGATCCGGCGAATGCTGAGTTCTTTGGCAAGCCGGAGCCCATGAATGAGCGCCTCATATTCGGCAACGTTGTTGGAGGCGGCGAAGTGGATCTGCAGCACATACTTGAGCTTGTCTCCTTTAGGGGAGGTGAGGACGACGCCGGCTCCCAGGCCGGTGCGCATCTTGGAGCCATCGAAATGCATCCGCCAATGGGTGGAGTCAGGCGCTGGCGGCAGGTACTGGGTCTCGGCCCAGTCGACGAGGAAGTCGGCCAGCGCCTGCGACTTGATGGCGGTGCGGGACTGGTAGTAGATGATGTAAGGAGCTAGATCTATAGCCCATTTGGCTACTCGGCCGGAGGCGTCTCGACTTCCAATGATCTCGGCGAGTGGAGCGGTGCAAACCACGGTGATTGGATGCTCTTGAAAGTAGGGTTTCAGCTTCTTGGTGGCAAAATGCATGCCATAGCACATCTTCTGGTAGTGAGGGTAGTTCTGCTTGGAGGTTGACAGTACCTCGCTCAGGTAATATACCGGTCTCTGTACAGGGAGCGCCTTGCCTTCCTCCTTGCGCTCGACTACGATGACTGTGCTGACTACTCGGCTGGTGGCAGCGATGTACAAGAGCATGGGCTCTTTGGGAGTCGGAGCCGCCAACACGGGGGGAGTTTTCAACATCTTCTTCAGCTGGAGAAATGCCTCATCCGTCTTGTGGTTCCACTCAAAAAAGGTGGTCTTCTTCATCAATTGATACAAGGGCAGAGCTTTTTCGCCCAGCCGACTGATAAATCGGCTGATGGACGCCAGGCAGCCGGTGAACTTCTGCACGTCCAACAGTCGGCTGGGTACCTCCATTCTCTCGATGGCCTTGATCTTCACGAGGTTGCACTCTATGCCGCGTTCAGAGACCAAGAAACCAAGGAGCTGGCCGGCTGGTACTCCGAAAACGCACTTCTCACGGTTGAGCTTGATCTGGAATCGGCGCAGATTCTCAAAGGTCTCCCTGAGGTCGTCCAGCAGCGTCCCATGCTTCTCCGTCTTCACCACCACATCATCCACATAGACGTGGGCGTTCCTGCCGAGTTGCTTGAGGAGGCACTTTTGCATGCAGCGCTGAAAGGTGGCGCCGGCATTCCTCAAGCCGAACGTCATTGTCAGGTAGCAGAAGGCTCCAAATGGTGTAATGAATGTAGTCTTCAGTCTGTCCGCTAGGTTCAGCTTGATCTGGTGGTATCCTGAGTATGCGTCTAGGAAACTTAGCAGCTCGCATCCGGCTGTGGAGTCTATCACCTGATCAATTCTTGGCAGAGCAAACGGGTCCTTTGGCAGGCTTTGTTGAGGCTTGTGTAGTCGATGCACATCCGCCACTGCTTGTTCTTCTTCAGTACCAAAACTGGGTTTGCCAGCCACTCTGGAAAAAACACTTCCATGATGAAACCGGCTGCCAGGAGCCGGGCTATCTCTTCCCCAACAACTCTTCTTTTCTCTTCTGACACGTGGTGCAAGGGCTGCCTGACGGGCTTCATATCTGGCCTGACGTGTAGCTTGTGCTCGGCGAATTCCGTCGGTACACCCGGCATGTCTTTGAGGGACCATGCAAAGATGTCCCGATTCTCACGGAGGAAATCGACGAGCTTGCCTTCCTATTTGCTGTCAAGGCCCGTGCCCATGACAGCGTACCTTTCTGGGTGCTCTGGGTCCAAGGGTATCTTCTTGGTATCTTTGGACGGCTTAAATGATCCTTCTGCCTCCGACTCCTTGGGATCGGGCGACATCTCTGGCTGCTTTCCGGCCATCGCCACGACTCGGTCAAGGAGCCGCTTCTCGGCCGCGATCACCAGGGACTCGGCCAGCCGACTGCTCTCGGCCGTGCAGGCGGACGACTTCTTGTAGTCGCCGGCTACGGTCAGAATCCCCTTGGAACTCGGCATCTTCATCTTGAGGTAGGCGTAGTGGGGAACCGCCATGAACTTGGCCAAGGCAGATCGACCAAGCAGAGCGTGGTACAGGCTCTCCAAGTCCACCACCTCGAACCAGACCGGCTCTCGGCGGAAATGATCTTTGTCTCTGAAGAGGACGTCTATCAGGATCTTGCCGATCGGCGAACAGGAGAGGCCGGGTACAATTCCATGGAACACGGTCCGGCTGCTCTGCAGCTGTCTTCGCTTGATTCCGAGCTTCTCCATGGTGTCCTTGTACAGGATGTTGATGCTACTACCTCCGTCTATCAGGACTCGTGAAAAATGGGTGGCCCGCCTATCAGTGGCCAGGGTCGCACCTAGGACCAGGGCATAAGAGCCCGGACTCGGCATCACCTCTGGGTGATCCGCCCGACTCCAACTGATAGGCCTCTCGGACCAATGCATGAACTCTGGAGCATCTGTTGCTACTGCATTTACTTCTTGTTGCTGTTGGCGCCTGCTGCACCGGTCATCTGCCACACTGGTGAACACTACGTAGGCTCCGTGCTCTTCTGGGAACTCGTCTTGCACTGCGCCGACTGGTCGAGCCGCCGGCAGCTGGGGCGGCGGCGGAGGCGGCAGCCCAGCGGGCGGTGGAGGAGTGAGGCCGTCTCCCTTGGCGATCCTGGTGAGCCAGTGGCACTTTCTGGTGGTGTGGTTTGACGGCTTCGCGCCGCTGTGGAACTTGCAAGGACCATCCAAAGTCTGCTCATAGGTGAAAGCCGGCAACCAATTGGACTTGCCACCCTTCTGCCGCTTGGCCGGAGGCTGCCCCTCCGGCTGTTGATCTTCAACTGTCGCCACTTGCCGGCTGTTCGAAGTCGACTGCTGGGCCTTGCACTTGTTGTCGTTCTGTTGCTGTCGCCGACTGGTGTCTCCAGCCGGAGTTCTGAGAGCCTGAGGGGTCACCTTGCCAGCGGCGCTGACTTGGATCTCTGTCTTCATGGAAGAGTCGGCCATGGCATACTTGTCCGCTATGACTAGCAGTTCGTCGAGGGTTTCTGGCTCATCGCAGAGGAGCTTGTGCTTGAGGAGGGTGCCCTCTCGGCACCCGGCACTAAAGTACTCGATGGCCTGCACGTCGTGCACGCCCTCGCAGGAGTTTCGAAGCTCACCCCAGCGCGTGAGGTAGTCGCGTGTTGATTCATCAGGGCCTTGCACGCACAAGGAGAGCTGGCGCGGCTTCGGAGGTCGCTTGTACGTGCTTGTGAAGTTGCGGATGAAGGCTTCGGTGAAGTCGACCCAACTATTGATGCTGCGGGGCTTCAGGCTGTTCAGCCATGTCCGGGCCGTGCCCTGGAGCATGAGAGGATCGTACTTCACGGCAACTCGCTTGTTGCCGTTTGCTATGCTGACGGCTGTGGAGTAGTCTATGAGCCAGTCCTCCGGCTTCACGGAGGCGGTGTACTTGGGTGTGTGTCGGGGGAGCGTGAACCCTTTGGGGAAGGGCTCGTCTCTGATGCGGGGCCCGAAGCAAGGCGGACCCAGCTCGTCCTCTTCTTCCAGCGCCAGGGATCGGTGGAGTCGGTCGATCCGATGGCGTGCGTCATTCTCTCCGACTCCCTCTCGGCGGCCAAGGCGACCTCCGAGAGTCGGATGCTCAATAGGCAGCGGGGAAACTCGCCGCTCTCTTCTGGGCGGGGGAGGCAGGTAGTTGTCCCGCCGCTCTACTGCTCTCGAGCGGCCGTCTTGGTCGCGCTCGATGGTGATATGAGTCCGACTGTGACTGACAGCCGGCTCCTTCTCTTTCCTTCCGCGGACTCCGCCAGTCGGCGTCCGGGAGGTCGCGCCTTGATCTCGGCGGGGAGGCAAGTCGTCGTTCGGCTGCTGCAGCGCATCTGCGTGGCCGCCGGCCGCGTTTTGCGCAGTGACCGCGTCAAGGAGCTGTTGGACTCACCCCGTCATCACACGGCGCACTTCTCCCTCGAAGTTCTTCAGCTCGTCAGTCGCCGCTTGGACGGCGCGGATGTTCTCCGCTGGGGTGGCGTACACGGGGCGTTTTGCCCCGAGCAAGTCGGCGATGGCCGCGCCGTGCTGTCGGACCGCACCTAGACGGCTCGGCCCAGTCGGAGCCGGCGAGCTGCCTACGGCGCGATCCATCTCGTGCTGGTATGCCTCTGACAAGCGCCTCATGCTTGCCAGCTTCTTGGCGCCTTCGATGATCTGAAGGCGGCGCGTCTCCAGCGTCTCGGCATCTGCGTCCTCTGGGATGGGCGCGGTTAGGTCTTGCAGGGCCGCAGCTAGTGGGTCCTGGGCTTCTTCGCCAGAGTGCTCGCCGTGGCTGATGACGAGCACCTCCATGACAGCGCTTCCGCCGCTCTCCTCGTACGGAAGCGGCTCGTCGTAGACCACCACGTTGGTGGGAAAAATGTCGAGCGACACGGCGTCAGAGTCGACCAGCATCGGGTCAGAGGAGCCTATGGACTCCAAGTCTACTGCAGGCTCGCCGGCGACGTGGAGTTGGTCGAGGAGGCCCGCGAGAAGGCTCTCGGGGCCACCCGTGCCCATGTCGGATGCAGGTTCGTCGGAGAGGCGCACCTCGCCGACAAGTTCGGCGAGGCCGTTCGCGGCGCATGCGGCCTCTACGCCGCGCAGCGCGTCGATGCAGACTCCATCTGGCGAGCCTGGCTGGCTGCGCTCGCCAGGGAGGAAGAGGGTTCCCGTCCAGAACAGATCTCCGGACAACGGTGCACCTCGCCCCACGGTGGGCGCCAAATGTCGGGGGTTGGGTGCGACATATGCCAAAGGATGGCTTATCATGGTGGGGGCGAGTAGAACGTCGCCGGTGCCTGGAAACGGGATAAGGCGTAGACATGTACGCCGGCGAATCTTACCCAGCTTCGAGGCTCTCCGGGGAGATAACACCCCTACTGCTGCTCTGCGGGGTGTCCGCATGGTCACTAAAGCAAGGTGACTACAATGGTGCTCCTGGAGCTGTATCGGAAGGCAGGAGAGAGCAAGGCTAGTTCTCTCCTCCCTGGGCTATGTGTCTATCTCTATCAATGTCCAAACCCCTTGCATGGGTGCCCCGGGGGGGTTTATATAGTCCTACCCCCCGAGGGTACAATGGTAATCCGGCTGGGTGCGGGTCCCAGCCGTCTGTCTCTCATGCCGCTGTCCTTCCTGCCGCGGACAGGCCGAACACTGTGCAGCGCTCCTGATGACGCAGGCTTGGTCATTGGGTCGTGGCAACAGTGCCGCCGTCTATCAGGCGATCACTGTCGCCACTCCCCATCCAATCTGGTTTATGGTTTGTGGGGCCCTGGAGGGGAGACGGCCGACTCCGAGGAGGCCGACTCCCACAGGGCCGTCTTCGGGCGCTTTGGCCGCCTTCGGTTCACCCACTGACAGGCGGCCCCGCGGTCTTAGGGCCGTACAGGCCGGCGTCATGGGCACAGTGCGTCGCGCACTGTGGCTGAGGTCAGGGCAGGCATGGCAACAGTGTCGCGCCTCGCCGGGGATCTCCTGGCGATACAGCTAACTGTAGCCATGCCAGTCCCTCGTAGGCAGGGAGGGACGGCCACGTCGTGACCGTACCCCACATCGGGCCTCGTGAAGTGTCATGGGCCGACTCCCATAGTCGGCTTCCCTGGAGGTCGCCAGATTGGAGTCGGCTTGCCCTGGAGTTGTCATCTGGGACTCGGCTCCTCTGGAGATCGCCAGCTGGGACTCGGCCTCTCTGGAGGTCGCCAGCTGGGACTCGGCTGGAGGGGCGCGGCCTGCCCCGATGTCTTGAAAGATCCTGGGTCCCGGGTCAGCCTACCCGTGGCCCATAACTCCGATACTTTTGCATACTAACTCGGATGAAAAAGTTTTTTATATGAAAAATCATCTACTCGAAAAGGTAAATCATCCACCTAGATCTCTTTCCTTCTTGTGCATTCTCGATAATATGTATTATACTTTTCTTTGTTGTTTTCTTTCATGCTTGGCAAACAACCTTAGCACATCATAATTACCGTCTTGTGTTTTCTTCTTCGGATGAGCCTCGTCCGGTTCTAGAGACCGGCACCCTCCGGTGGCCCCGGCGGTCTAGGGCGTTGTTCGGCACCTAGAGGGGCTAGGCCATGGGGAATAACTGCTTCTTCGTGTTAGTGCATGTCATCGCGAGATAACATTCCAAGTCTAGGCCCATTCTGTCACGAGATCGCCCACCGAAGACTCTGTCTCGGGGACGAACGCAGCCGGTCCTCGACTTTCCCGCCCATGTGTGTGGTTTGTGAGGCACGTGCCACGTCAGGGATGTGTGTTGCTTATTCAAATAGCACACCACCCCTGCATGCATATGCATGGGCCACGCGCATGTACGGGTGCCCTCCCCCACATCAGGCGGTCTCCATATCGAGCACCCATCTAGTGGCCCCGGCGGTCTAGGGCGTTATTCGGCACCGAGAGGGTGTAGTCCATGGTGAAAAACTGCTACTTCATGTTAGTGCATGTCATCGCGAGATGACAGACCAAGTCTAGGCTCGTTCTGTCACGGGATCGCCCACCGAAGATTCTGTCTCGGGAACGGACGCAGCCGGTCCTTGATGTTCCCGCGCGTGTGTGTGGTTTGTGAGGCATGTGCCACGTCAAGGACGTGCATTGCTTATTCAAATAGCACACCACCCCTGCATGCATATACATGGGCCACAGGCATGTAGGGGTGCCCTCCCCCCCTCGGGAGGTCTCCATATCGAGCACCCATCCGGTGGCCCCGGCGGTCTAGGGCGTTATTCGACACCCAGAGGGTGTAGTCCACGGTGAATAACTGCTTCTCTGTGTTAGTGCATGTCATTGCGAGATGACAGACCAAGTCTGGGCCAAAGCCACAACAAGATCCCATCCATGTAGACACGACGCATCCGTTTCCCCCCTCGAGGAGCCGGCCGTGAGGGGGGCCACACCCTGGAGAGGCGTGCCACCTCTTCGGATATGCCACCACACCGTACGACATGTATGAGGGCCCGGTGCGATGCTCCGGTGGCATTGCTACCCTCCCAGGGCCCCCGTCCTGCCTAACCCTGTAGCGTTTGACCATCGGATCTAGCCCTTTGACTTTGCACGGACGGGCTTTGACCAGTGGAACTCTCCACCCGGTTGTGTTAGGTCAGCCCATAGGAACACTTTGGAGCAACATCCAGGCCTAAGCCACAGCAAGACCCCATCCGTGTAGACCCGACGCGTCCGTTTCCCCCTCCAGGTGCCGGCAGCGGCGCCGTCCGTGAGGGGGGGCACACCCCGGAGACGCGGGTCGGGCATTTGCAACCGCCACAACACTACCAGACTTGTGAGAGGCCGCCTACGCAAGATTTGGCGGCATGTGCTAGCCCCCGGAGGCCGCCGGCCACATTTGTACACACGCGAAGAGCAATCCGCGGAGAGGGAAGTGTTCAGATACTTCTTTAAAGTTCTCTCTCGGTGCCGGTCTAGAAAGTTGACCGGCACCGAGAGAGGGGGTAGGTCACGGTCAACAACTTCTTCTTCTCATGTTTTTTTACATTACACACTCTTTAATGTTGAGTTTTGAAAAAAATCATCTAAAGTCATGGAATTTATAAACTTTGGTCGTAAAAGCATATGAAATATGAGATACAAAAAAGATAGTGCAAAAAAAGACAAAAAGAGGAGGGGGGAATTAGAGCAGTCATTACCGAGAGTCGATTCTTGGCTCTCGGTTATTTCCACCTTTTCTGAGAGCTGCTCTCGGTAAACCATCCACCTAGATCTCTTTCCTTCTTGTGCATTCTCGATAATATGTATTATACTTTTTTTGTTGTTTTCTTTCATGATTGACAAATAACCGTAGCACATCATAATTACCGTCTTCTGTTTTGTTCTTCGGATGAGCCTTGTCCGGTTATAGAGACCGGCACCCCTCCGGTGGACCCGGCGGTCTAGGGCATTGTTCGGCACCTAGAGAGGGTAGGACACGGGGAATAACTGCTTCTTCGTGTTAGTGCATGTCATCGCGAGATAACATTCCAAGTCTAGGCCCGTTCTGTCATGGGATCGCCCAACGAAGACTCTGTGTCGGGGACGAACGCAGCCGGTCCTCGACCTTCCATCCCATGTGTGTGGTTTGTGAGGCACGTGCCACATCAAGGACGTGTGTTTCTTATTAAAATAGCACACCACCCCTTCATGCATATGCATGGGCCACGCGCATGTACGGGTGCCCACCCCCCCTCGGGCGGTCTCCATATTGAGCACCCATACGGTGGCCCCGGCGGTCTAGGGCGTTATTCGACACCGAGAGGGTGTAGTCCTCGGTGAAT
>NC_057804.1:668834597-668835261 GCF_018294505.1 Triticum aestivum
ATCACGAGATGACAGACCAAGTCTAGGCTCGTTCTGTCATGGGATCACCCACCGAAGATTCTGTCTCGGGAACGGATGCAGCCGGTCCTTGACGTTCCCGCCCGTGTGTGTGGTTTGTGAGGCACGTGCCACGTCAAGGATGTGCGTTGCTTATTCAAATAGCACACCACCCCTGCAAGCATATACATGGGCCACAGGCATGTAGGGGTGCCCTCCCTCCCCTCGGGCGGTCTCCATATCGAGCACCCATCCGGTGGCCCCGACGGTCTAGAGCGTTATTCGGCACCGAGAGGGTGTAGTCCATGGTGAATAACTGCTTCTCCGTGTTAGTGCATGTCATTGGGAGATGACAGACCAAGTCTAGGACAAAGCCACAGCAAGATCCCATCCGCGTAGACCCGACGCGTCCATTCACTAGTAGAAAAGGGGGCTTTGGTCCAGGCCTGGTAACCCCATTATTCCCGGTTCAGTCTAGAACCGAGACCAATGGGGGCATTGGTCCCGGTTCCTGAGCCCAGGGGGCTGGCCGGGCCACGTGGGCCATTGGTCCCGGTTCATCTGGACCTTTTGGTCCCGGTTGGTGGGATGAACCGGGACCAATGGGCCTCGCTCCTGGCCCACAACCATTGGTCCCGGTTCGTGCCTCAAACCGGGACTAAAGATT
>NC_057804.1:668835642-668836416 GCF_018294505.1 Triticum aestivum
AAAGAAAATAAGTTTCCCATGTGATATGTGGTCTAGTTGTTGGGAAAATATGCAAATGTGAATTTTGGCTTTATTTGCAAAATCTCTCTAAAATTTGTAAAAATGGGCATAACTTTTCCATACTAACTCGGATGAAAAAGTTTTTTATATGAAAAATCATCTACTCGAAAAGGTAAATCATCCACCTAGATCTCTTTCCTTCTTGTGCATTCTCGATAATATGTATTATACTTTTTTTGTTGTTTTCTTTCATGCTTGGCAAACAACCTTAGCACATCATAATTACAGTCTTGTGTTTTCTTCTTCGGATGAGCCTCGTCCGGTTCTAGAGACCGGCACCCCTCCGGTGACCTCGGCGGTCTAGGGAGTTGTTCGGCACCTAGAGGGGGTAGGCCACGGGGAATAACTACTTCTTCGTGTTAGTGCATGTCATCGCGAGATAACATTCCAAGTCTAGGCCCGTTCTGTCACGGGATCACCCACCGAAGACTCTGTCTCGGGGACGAACGCAGCCGGTCCTCGACGTTCCCGCCCATGTGTGTCGTTTGTGAGGCACGTGCCACGTCAAGGACGTGCGTTTCTTATTAAAATAGCACACCACCCCTGCATGCATATGCATGGGCCACGCGCATGTATGGGTGCCCTCCCCCCCCTCGGGCGGTCTCCATATTGAGCACCCATACGGTGGCCTCGACGGTCTAGGGCATTATTCGACACCGAGAGGGTGTAGTCCTCGGTGAATAAGTGCTACTCCGTGATAGTGCATGTCATCGC
>NC_057804.1:668836426-668837081 GCF_018294505.1 Triticum aestivum
GCATGTCATCACGAGATGACAGACCAAGTCTAGGCTCGTTCTGTCACGGGATCACCCACCGAAGATTCTGTCTTGGGAACGGACGCAGCCGGTCCTTGACGTTCCCGCCCGTGTGTGTGGTTTGTGAGGCACGTGCCACGTCAAGGATGTGCGTTGCTTATTCAAATAGCACACCACCCCTGCATGCATATACATGGGCCACAGGCATGTAGGGGGCCCTCCCTCCCCTCGGGCGGTCTCCATATCGAGCACCCATCCGGTGGCCCCGGCGGTCTAGAGCGTTATTCGGCACCGAGAGGGTGTAGTCCACGGTGAATAACTGCTTCTCCGTGTTAGTGCATGTCATTGCGAGATGACAGACCAAGTCTAGGCCAAAGCCACAACAAGATCCCATCCGCGTAGACCCGACGCGTTCGTTCACTAGTAGAAAAGGGGGCTTTGGTCCAGGCCGGGTAACCCCATTAGTCCCGGTTCAGTCTAGAACCGGGACCAATGGCGGCATTGGTCCCGGTTCCTGAGCCCAGGGGACCGGCCGGGCCACGTGGGCCATTGGTCCCGGTTCATCTGGACCTTTTGGTCCCGGTTGGTGGGATGAACCGGGACCAATGGGCCTCGCTCCTGGCCCACAACCATTGGTCCCGGTTCGTGCCTCAAA
>NC_057804.1:668838755-668840295 GCF_018294505.1 Triticum aestivum
GTTTTAAAAAAAATAAACGAAAATGATGGAAATGCCAAAAAAATAAAAGAAAATAAGTTTCCCATGTGATATGTGGTCTAGTTGTTGGGAAAATTTGCAAATGTGAATTTTGACTTTATTTGCAAAATCTCTCTGAAATTTGTAAAAATGGGCATAACTTTTGCATACTAACTCGGATGAAAAAGTTTTTTATATGAAAAATCATCTACTCGAAAAGGTAAAATCATCCACCTAGATCTCTTTTCTTCTTGTGCATTCTCGATAATATGTATTATACTTTTTTTGTTGTTTTCTTTCATGCTTGGCAAACAACCTTAGCACATCATAATTACCGTCTTGTGTTTTCTTCTTCGGATGAGCCTCGTCCGGTTCTAGAGACCGGCACCCCTCCAGTGGCCCCGGTGGTCTAGGGCGTTGTTCGGCACCTAGAGGGGGTAGGCCATGGGGAATAACTGCTTCTTCGTGCTAGCGCATGTCATCGCGAGATCACATTCCAAGTCTAGGCCCGTTCTGTCACGGGATCGCCCACCGAAGACTCTATCTCGGGGACGATCGCAGCTGGTCCTCGACGTTCCCGCCCATGTGTGTGGTTTGTGAGGCACTGCCACATCAAGGACGTGCGTTTCTTATTAAAATAGCACACCACCCCTGCATGCATATGCATGGGCCACGCGCATGTACGGGTGCCCTCCCCCCCTCCTCGGGCGGTATCCACATTGAGCACACATACGGTGGCCCCGACGGTCTAGGGCGTTATTCGACACCGAGAGGGTGTAGTCCTTGATGAATAACTACTACTCCGTGTTAGTGCATGTCATCACGAGATGACAGACCAAGTCTAGGATCGTTCTGTCACGGGATCACCAACCGAAGATTCTGTCTCGTGAACGGACGCAGCCGGTCCTTGACGTTCCCGCACGTGTGTGTTGTTTGTGAGGCACGTGCCACGTCAAGGATGTGCGTTGCTTATTCAAATAGCACACCACCCCTGCATGCATATACATGGGCCATAGGCATGTAGGGGTGCCCTCCCTCCCCTCGGGCGGTCTTCATATCGAGCACCCATCCGGTGGCCCCGGTGGTCTAGAGCGTTATTCGGCACCAAGAGGGTGTAGTCCATGGTGAATAACTGCTTCTCCGTGTTAGTGCATGTCATTGCGAGATGACAGACCAAGTCTAGGCCAAAGCCACAGCAAGATCCCATCCGTGTAGACCCGACGCGTCCGTTCACTAGTAGAAAAGGGGGCTTTGGTCCAGGCCGGGTAACCCCATTAGTCCCGGTTCAGTCTAGAACCAGGACCAATGGGGGCATTGGTCCCGGTTCCTGAGCCCAGGGGGCCAGCCGGGCCACGTGGGCCATTGGTCCCGGTTCATCTGAACCTTTTGGTCCCGGTTGGTGGGATGAACCGGGACCAATGGGCCTCGCTCCTGGCCCACAACCATTGGTCCCGGTTCGTGCCTCAAACCGGGACTAAAGATTAGACCTTTAGTCCCGGTTTGTGGCACGAACCGGGACTAATGGGGATGAGACCTTTAGTCC
>NC_057804.1:668841680-668842900 GCF_018294505.1 Triticum aestivum
GTTCAGTCTAGAACCGGGACCAATGGGGGCATTGGTCCCGGTTCCTGAGCCCAGGGGGCCGGCCGGGCCACGTGGGCCATTGGTCCCGGTTCATCTGGACCTTTTGGTCCCGGTTGGTGGGATGAACCGGGACCAATGGGCATCGCTCCTGGCCCACAACCATTGGTCCCGGTTCGTGCCTCAAACCGGGACTAAAGATTAGACCTTTAGTCCCGGTTTGAGGCACGAACCGGGACTAATGGGGATGAGACCTTTAGTCCCGGTTCGTGCCACGAACCGGTACTAAAGGTCCCATTTTCAAACTCTACCCCCCGGTGGATCGCCTTTTCAGTTTTAAAAAAATAAACGAAAATGATGGAAATGTCAAAAAAATAAAAGAAAATAAGTTTCCCATATGATATGTGGTCTAGTTGTTGGGAAAATTTGCAAATGTGATTTTTGACTATATTTGCAAAATCTCTCTAAAATTTGTAAAAATGGGCATAACTTTTGCATACTAACTCGAATGAAAAAGTTTTTTATATGAAAAATCAACTACTCGAAAAGGTAAATCATCCACCTAGATCTCTTTCCTTCTTGTGCATTCTCGATAATATGTATTATACTTTTTTTTGTTGTTTTCTTTCATGTCTGGCAAACAACCTTAGCACATCATAATTACCGTCTTGTGTTTTCTTCTTCGGATGAGCCTCGTCCGGTTCTAGAGACCGACACCCCTCCGGTGGCGCCGGCGGTCTAGGGCGTTGTTCGACACCTAGAGGGGGTAGGCCACGGGGAATAACTGCATCTTCGTGTTAGTGCATGTCATCGCGAGATAACATTCCATGTTTAGGCCCGTTCTGTCATGGGATCGCCCAACAAAGACTCTCTCTCGGGGACGAACGCAGCCGGTCCTCGACGTTCCCGCCCATGTGTGTGGTTTGTGAGGCACGTGCCACGTCAAGGACGTGCGTTTCTTATTAAAATAGCACACCACCCCTGCATGCATATGCATGGGCCACGCGCATGTACGGGTGCCCTCCCCCCCTCGGGCGGTCTCCATATTGAGCACCCATACGGTGGCCCCGACGGTCTAGGGCGTTATTCGACACCGAGAGGGTGTAGTCCTCGGCGAATAACTGCTACTCCGTGTTAGTGCATGTCATCACGAGATGACAGACCAAGTCTAGGCTCATTCTGTCACGGGATCACCCACCGAAGATTCTGTCTCGGGAACGGAC
>NC_057804.1:668844121-668844443 GCF_018294505.1 Triticum aestivum
ATAACTACTACTCCGTGTTAGTGCATGTCATCACGAGATGACAGACCAAGTCTAGGATCGTTCTGTCACGGGATCACCAACCGAAGATTCTGTCTCGTGAACGGACGCAGCCGGTCCTTGACGTTCCCGCACGTGTGTGTTGTTTGTGAGGCACGTGCCACGTCAAGGATGTGCGTTGCTTATTCAAATAGCACACCACCCCTGCATGCATATACATGGGCCATAGGCATGTAGGGGTGCCCTCCCTCCCCTCGGGCGGTCTTCATATCGAGCACCCATCCGGTGGCCCCGGTGGTCTAGAGCGTTATTCGGCACCAAGAGG
>NC_057804.1:668844626-668845688 GCF_018294505.1 Triticum aestivum
ACGTGGGCCATTGGTCCCGGTTCATCTGAACCTTTTGGTCCCGGTTGGTGGGATGAACCGGGACCAATGGGCCTCGCTCCTGGCCCACAACCATTGGTCCCGGTTCGTGCCTCAAACCGGGACTAAAGATTAGACCTTTAGTCCCGGTTTGTGGCACGAACCGGGACTAATGGGGATGAGACCTTTAGTCCTGGTTCGTGCCACGAACCGGTACTAAAGGTCCCATTTTCAAACTCTACCCCCCCTGTGGATCGCCTTTCCAGTTTTAAAAAAATAAACGAAAATGATGGAAATGTCAAAAAAATAAAAGAAAATAAGTTTCCCATGTGATATGTGGTCTAGTTGTTGGGAAAATTTGCAAATGTGAATTTTGACTTTATTTGCAAAATCTATCTGAAATTTGTAAAAATGGGCATAACTTTTGCATACTAACTCAGATGAAAAAGTTTTTATATGAAAAATCATCTACTCGAAAAGGTAAATCATCCACCTAGATCTCTTTCCTTCTTGTGCATTCTCGATAATATGTATTATACTTTTTTTTTTGTTTTCTTTCATGCTTGGCAAACAACCTTAGCACATCATAATTACCGTCTTGTGTTTTCTTCTTCTGATGAGCCTCGTCCGGTTCTAAAGACCGGCACCCCTCCGGTGGCGCCGGCGGTCTAGGGTGTTGTTCGGCACCTAGAGGGGGTAGGCCACGGGGAATAACTGCTTCTTCGTGTTAGTGCATGTCATCGCGAGATAACATTCCAAGTCTAGGCCCGTTCTATCACGGGATCGCCCACCGAAGACTCTCTCTCGGGGACGAACGCAGCCGGTCCTCGACGTTCCTGCCCATGTGTGTGGTTTGTGAGGCACGTGCCACGTCAAGGACGTGCGTTTCTTATTAAAAATAGCACACCACCCCTGCATGCATATGCATGGGCCACGCGCATGTACGGGTGCCCTCCCCCCCCTCGGGCGGTCTCCATATTGAGCACCCATACGGTGGCCCCGGCGGTCTAGGGCGTTATTCGACACCGAGAGGGTGTAGTCCTCGGTGAATAACTGCTACTCCGT
>NC_057804.1:668845759-668847128 GCF_018294505.1 Triticum aestivum
ATGTCATTGCGAGATGACAGACCAAGTCTAGGCCAAAGCCACAGCAAGATCCCATCCGTGTAGACCCGACGCGTCCGTTCACTAGTAGAAAAGGGGGCTTTGGTCCAGGCCGGGTAACCCCATTAGTCCCGGTTCAGTCTAGAACCGGGACCAATGGGGGCATTGGTCCCGGTTCCTGAGCCCAGGGGGCCGGCCGGGCCACGTGGGCCATTGGTCCCGGTTCATCTGGACCTTTTGGTCCCGGTTGGTGGGATGAACCGGGACCAATGGGCATCGCTCCTGGCCCACAACCATTGGTCCCGGTTCGTGCCTCAAACCGGGACTAAAGATTAGACCTTTAGTCCCGGTTTGAGGCACGAACCGGGACTAATGGGGATGAGACCTTTAGTCCCGGTTCGTGCCACGAACCGGTACTAAAGGTCCCATTTTCAAACTCTACCCCCCGGTGGATCGCCTTTTCAGTTTTAAAAAAATAAACGAAAATGATGGAAATGTCAAAAAAATAAAAGAAAATAAGTTTCCCATGTGATATCTGGTCTAGTTGTTGGGAAAATTTGCAAATGTGAATTTTAACTTCATTTGCAAAATCTCTCTGAAATTTGTAAAAATGGGCATAACTTTTGCATACTAACTCGGATGAAAAAGTTTTTTATATGAAAAATCATCTACTCGAAAAGGTAAATCATCCACCTAGATCTCTTTCCTTCCTGTGCATTCTCGATAATATGTATTATACTTTTTTTTGTTGTTTTCTTTCATGCTTGGCAAACAACCTTAGCACATCATAATTACCGTCTTGTGTTTTCTTCTTCGGATGAGCGTCGTCCGGTTCTAAAGACCGGCACCCCTCCGATGGCGCCGGCGGTCTAGGGTGTTGTTCGGCACCTAGAGGGGGTAGGCCACGGGGAATAACTGCTTCTTCGTGTTAGTGCATGTCATCGCGAGATAACATTCCAAGTCTAGGCCCGTTCTATCACGGGATCGCCCACCGAAGACTCTCTCTCGGGGACGAACGCAGCCGGTCCTCGACGTTCCTGCCCATGTGTGTGGTTTGTGAGGCACGTGCCACGTCAAGGACGTGCGTTTCTTATTAAAATAGCACACCACCCCTGCATGCATATGCATGGGCCACGCGCATGTACGGGTGCCCTCCCCCCCCCTCGGGCGGTCTCCATATTGAGCACCCATACGGTGGCCTCGGCGGTCTAGGGCGTTATTCGACACCGAGAGGGTGTAGTCCTCGGTGAATAACTGCTACTCCGTGTTAGTGCATGTCATCACGAGATGACAGACCAAGTCTAGGCTCATTCTGTCACGGGATCACCCACCGAAGATTCTGTCTCGGGAACGGACGCAGCCGGTCCTTGAC
>NC_057804.1:668847138-668848936 GCF_018294505.1 Triticum aestivum
GTCTAGGGCGTTATTCGACACCGAGAGGGTGTAGTCCTCGGTGAATAACTGCTACTCCGTGTTAGTGCATGTCATCACGAGATGACAAACCAAGTCTAGGCTCGTTCTGTCACGGGATCACCCACCGAAGATTGTGTCTTGGGAACAGACGCAACCGGTCCTTGACGTTCCCGCCCGTGTGTGTGGTTTGTGAGGCACGTGCCACGTCAAGGATGTGCGTTTCTTATTCCAATAGCACACCACCCCTGCATGCATATACATGGGCCACAGGCATGTAGGGGTGCCCTCCCTCCCCTCGGGCGGTCTCCATATCGGGCACCCTTCCGGTGGCCCCGGCGGTCTAGAGCGTTATTCGGCATCGAGAAGGTGTAGTCCATGGTGAATAACTGCTTCTCCGTGTTAGTGCATGTCATTGCGAGATGACAGACCAAGTCTAGGCCAAAGCCACAGCAAGATCCCATCCGTGTAGACCCGACGCGTCCGTTCACTAGTAGAAAAGGGGGCTTTGGTCCAGGCCGGGTAACCCCATTAGTCCCGGTTCAGTCTAGAACCGGGACCAATGGGGGCATTGGTCCCGGTTCCTGAGCCCAGGGGGCCGGCCGGGCCACGTGGGCCATTGGTCCCGGTTCATCTGGACCTTTTGGTCCCGGTTGGTGGGATGAACCGGGACCAATGGGCATCGCTCCTGGCCCACAACCATTGGTCCCGGTTCGTGCCTCAAACCGGGACTAAAGATTAGACCTTTAGTCCCGGTTTGAGGCACGAACCGGGACTAATGGGGATGAGACCTTTAGTCCCGGTTCGTGCCACGAACCGGTACTAAAGGTCCCATTTTCAAACTCTACCCCCCGGTGGATCGCCTTTTCAGTTTAAAAAAAATAAACGAAAATGATGGAAATGTCAAAAAAATAAAAGAAAATAAGTTTCCCATATGATATGTGGTCTAGTTGTTGGGAAAATTTGCAAATGTGATTTTTGACTATATTTGCAAAATCTCTCTAAAATTTGTAAAAATGGGCATAACTTTTGCATACTAACTCGAATGAAAAAGTTTTTTATATGAAAAATCTACTACTCGAAAAGGTAAATCATCCACCTAGATCTCTTTCCTTCTTGTGCATTCTCGATAATATGTATTATACTTTTTTTTGTTGTTTTCTTTCATGTCTGGCAAACAACCTTAGCACATCTTAATTACCGTCTTGTGTTTTCTTCTTCGGATGAGCCTCGTCCGGTTCTAGAGACCGACACCCCTCCGGTGGCCCCAGCGGTCTAGGGCATTGTTCGACACCTAGAGGGGGTAGGCCACGGGGAATAACTGCATCTTCGTGTTAGTGCATGTCATCGCGAGATAACATTCCATGTCTAGGCCCGTTCTGTCATGGGATCGCCCACCAAAGACTCTGTCTCGGGGACGAACGCAGCCGGTCCTCGACGTTCCCGCCCATGTGTGTGGTTTGTGAGGCACGTGCCACGTCAAGGACGTGCGTTTCTTATTAAAATAGCACACCACCCCTGCATGCATATGCATGGGCCACGCGCATCTACGGGTGCCCTCCCCCCCTCGGGCGGTCTCCATATTGAGCACCCATATGGTGGCCCCGACGGTCTAGGGCGTTATTCGACACCGAGAGGGTGTAGTCCTCGGTGAATAACTGCTACTCCGTGTTAGTGCATGTCATCACGAGATGACAGACCAAGTCTAGGCTCATTCTGTCACGGCATCACCCACCGAAGATTCTGTCTCGGGAACGGACGCAGCCGGTCCTTGACGTTCCCGCCCGTGTGTGTGGTTTGT
>NC_057804.1:668848946-668850315 GCF_018294505.1 Triticum aestivum
ATGTCATTGCGAGATGACAGACCAAGTCTAGGCCAAAGCCACAGCAAGATCCCATCCGTGTAGACCCGACGCGTCCGTTCACTAGTAGAAAAGGGGGCTTTGGTCCAGGCCGGGTAACCCCATTAGTCCCGGTTCAGTCTAGAACCGGGACCAATGGGGGCATTGGTCCCGGTTCCTGAGCCCAGGGGGCCGGCCGGGCCACGTGGGCCATTGGTCCCGGTTCATCTGGACCTTTTGGTCCCGGTTGGTGGGATGAACCGGGACCAATGGGCATCGCTCCTGGCCCACAACCATTGGTCCCGGTTCGTGCCTCAAACCGGGACTAAAGATTAGACCTTTAGTCCCGGTTTGAGGCACGAACCGGGACTAATGGGGATGAGACCTTTAGTCCCGGTTCGTGCCACGAACCGGTACTAAAGGTCCCATTTTCAAACTCTACCCCCCGGTGGATCGCCTTTTCAGTTTTAAAAAAATAAACGAAAATGATGGAAATGTCAAAAAAATAAAAGAAAATAAGTTTCCCATGTGATATCTGGTCTAGTTGTTGGGAAAATTTGCAAATGTGAATTTTAACTTTATTTGCAAAATCTCTCTGAAATTTGTAAAAATGGGAATAACTTTTGCATACTAACTCGGATGAAAAAGTTTTTTATATGAAAAATCATCTACTCGAAAAGGTAAATCATCCACCTAGATCTCTTTCCTTCCTGTGCATTCTCGATAATATGTATTATACTTTTTTTTTGTTGTTTTCTTTCATGCTTGGCAAACAACCTTAGCACATCATAATTACCGTCTTGTGTTTTCTTCTTCGGATGAGCCTCGTCCGGTTCTAAAGACCGGCACCCCTCCGGTGGCGCCGGCGGTCTAGGGTGTTGTTCGGCACCTAGAGGGGGTAGGCCACGGGGAATAACTGCTTCTTCGTGTTAGTGCATGTCATCGCGAGATAACATTCCAAGTCTAGGCCGGTTCTATCACGGGATCGCCCACCGAAGACTCTCTCTCGGGGACGAACGCAGCCGGTCCTCGACGTTCCTGCCCATGTGTGTGGTTTGTGAGGCACGTGCCACGTCAAGGACGTGCGTTTCTTATTAAAATAGCACACCACCCCTGCATGCATATGCATGGGCCACGCGCATGTACGGGTGCCCTCCCCCCCCTCGGGCGGTCTCCATATTGAGCACCCATACGGTGGCCTCGGCGGTCTAGGGCGTTATTCGACACCGAGAGGGTGTAGTCCTCGGTGAATAACTGCTACTCCGTGTTAGTGCATGTCATCACGAGATGACAGACCAAGTCTAGGCTCATTCTGTCACGGGATCACCCACCGAAGATTCTGTCTCGGGAACGGACGCAGCCGGTCCTTGAC
>NC_057804.1:668851453-668854095 GCF_018294505.1 Triticum aestivum
CCGGTTCAGTCTAGAACCGGGACCAATGGGGGCATTGGTCCCGGTTCCTGAGCCCAGGGGGCCGGCCGGGCCACGTGGGCCATTGGTCCCGGTTCATCTGGACCTTTTGGTCCCGGTTGGTGGGATGAACCGGGACCAATGGGCATCGCTCCTGGCCCACAACCATTGGTCCCGGTTCGTGCCTCAAACCGGGACTAAAGATTAGACCTTTAGTCCCGGTTTGAGGCACGAACCGGGACTAATGGGGATGAGACCTTTAGTCCCGGTTCGTGCCACGAACCGGTACTAAAGGTCCCATTTTCAAACTCTACCCCCCGGTGGATCGCCTTTTCAGTTTAAAAAAAATAAACGAAAATGATGGAAATGTCAAAAAAATAAAAGAAAATAAGTTTCCCATATGATATGTGGTCTAGTTGTTGGGAAAATTTGCAAATGTGATTTTTGACTATATTTGCAAAATCTCTCTAAAATTTGTAAAAATGGGCATAACTTTTGCATACTAACTCGAATGAAAAAGTTTTTTATATGAAAAATCAACTACTCGAAAAGGTAAATCATCCACCTAGATCTCTTTCCTTCTTGTGCATTCTCGATAATATGTATTATACTTTTTTTGTTGTTTTCTTTCATGTCTGGCAAACAACCTTAGCACATCTTAATTACCGTCTTGTGTTTTCTTCTTCGGATGAGCCTCGTCCGGTTCTAGAGACCGACACCCCTCCGGTGGCGCCGGCGGTCTAGGGCGTTGTTCGACACCTAGAGGGGGTAGGCCACGGGGAATAACTGCATCTTCGTGTTAGTGCATGTCATCGCGAGATAACATTCCATGTCTAGGCCCGTTCTGTCATGGGATCGCCCACCAAAGACTCTGTCTCGGGGACGAACGCAGCCGGTCCTCGACGTTCCCGCCCATGTGTGTGGTTTGTGAGGCACGTGCCACGTCAAGGACGTGCGTTTCTTATTAAAATAGCACACCACCCCTGCATGCATATGCATGGGCCACGCGCATCTACGGGTGCCCTCCCCCCCTCGGGCGGTCTCCATATTGAGCACCCATACGGTGGCCCCGACGGTCTAGGGCGTTATTCGACACCGAGAGGGTGTAGTCCTCGGTGAATAACTGCTACTCCGTGTTAGTGCATGTCATCACGAGATGACAGACCAAGTCTAGGCTCATTCTGTCACGGGATCACCCACCGAAGATTCTGTCTCGGGAACGGACGCAGCCGGTCCTTGACGTTCCCGCCCGTGTGTGTGGTTTGTGAGGCACGTGCCACGTCAAGGATGTGCGTTTCTTATTCAAATAGCACACCACCCCTGCATGCATATACATGGGCCACAGGCATGTAGGGGTGCCCTCCCTCCCCTCGGGCGGTCTCCATATCGGGCACCCTTCCGGTGGCCCCGGCGGTCTAGAGCGTTATTCGGCACCGAGAGGGTGTAGTCCACGGTGAATAACTGCTTCTCCGTGTTAGTGCATGTCATTGCGAGATGACAGACCAAGTCTAGGCCAAAGCCACAGCAAGATCCCATCCGTGTAGACCCGACGCATCCGTTCACTAGTAGAAAAGGGGGCTTTGGTCCAGGCCGGGTAACCCCATTAGTCCCGGTTCAGTCTAGAACCGGGACCAATGAGGGCATTGGTCCCGGTTCCTGAGCCCAGGGGGCCGGCAGGGCCATGTGGGCCATTGGTCCCGGTTCATCTGGACCTTTTGGTCCCGGTTGGTGGGATGAACCGGGACCAATGGGCATCGCTCCTGGCCCACAACCATTGGTCCCGGTTCGTGCCTCAAACCGGGACTAAAGATTAGACCTTTAGTCCCGGTTTGAGGCACGAACCGGTACTAATGGGGATGAGACCTTTAGTCCCGGTTCGTGCCACGAACCGGCACTAAAGGTCCCATTTTCAAACTCTACCCCCCCTGTGGATCGCCTTTTCAGTTTTAAAAAAATAAACGAAAATGATGGAAATGTCAAAAAAATAAAAGAAAATAAGTTTCCCATGTGATATCTGGTCTAGTTGTTGGGAAAATTTGCAAATGTGAATTTTAACTTTATTTGCAAAATCTCTCTGAAATTTGTAAAAATGGGCATAACTTTTGCATACTAACTCGGATGAAAAAGTTTTTTATATGAAAAATCATCTACTCGAAAAGGTAAATCATCCACCTAGATCTCTTTCCTTCCTGTGCATTCTCGATAATATGTATTATACTTTTTTTTTGTTGTTTTCTTTCATGCTTGGCAAACAACCTTAGCACATCATAATTACCGTCTTGTGTTTTCTTCTTCGGATGAGCCTCGTCCGGTTCTAAAGACCGGCACCCCTCCGGTGGCGCCGGCGGTCTAGGGTGTTGTTCGGCACCTAGAGGGGGTAGGCCACGGGGAATAACTGCTTCTTCGTGTTAGTGCATGTAATCGCGAGATAACATTCCAAGTCTAGGCCCGTTCTATCACGGGATCGCCCACCGAAGACTCTCTCTCGGGGACGAATGCAGCCGGTCCTCGACGTTCCTGCCCATGTGTGTGGTTTGTGAGGCACGTGCCACGTCAAGGACGTGCGTTTCTTATTAAAATAGCACACCACCCCTGCATGCATATGCATGGGCCACGCGCATGTACGGGTGCCCTCCCCCCCCCCC
>NC_057804.1:668854732-668857925 GCF_018294505.1 Triticum aestivum
TAGTCCTCGGTGAATAACTGCTACTCCGTGTAAGTGCATGTCATCACGAGATGACAAACCAAGTCTAGGCTCGTTCTGTCACGGGATCACCCACCGAAGATTGTGTCTCGGGAACAGACGCAGCCGGTCCTTGACGTTCCCGCCCGTGTGTGTGGTTTGTGAGGCACGTGCCACGTCAAGGATGTGTGTTTCTTATTCAAATAGCACACCACCCCTGCATGCATATACATGGGCCACAGGCATGTAGGGGTGCCCTCCCTCCCCTCGGGCGGTCTCCATATCGGGCACCCTTCCGGTGGCCCCGGCGGTCTAGAGCGTTATTCGGCATCGAGAGGGTGTAGTCCATGGTGAATAACTGCTTCTCCGTGTTAGTGCATGTCATTGCGAGATGACAGACCAAGTCTAGGCCAAAGCCACAGCAAGATCCCATCCATGTAGACCCGACGCGTCCGTTCACTAGTAGAAAAGGGGGCTTTGGTCCAGGCCGGGTAACCCCATTAGTTCCGGTTCAGTCTAGAACCGGGACCAATGGGGGCATTGGTCCCGGTTCCTGAGCCCAGGGGGCCGGCCGGGCCACGTGGGCCATTGGTCCCGGTTCATCTGGACCTTTTGGTCCCGGTTGGTGGGATGAACCGGGACCAATGGGCATCGCTCCTGGCCCACAACCATTGGTCCCGGTTCGTGCCTCAAACCGGGACTAAAGATTAGACCTTTAGTCCCGGTTTGAGGCACGAACCGGGACTAATGGGGATGAGACCTTTAGTCCCGGTTCGTGCCACGAACCGGTACTAAAGGTCCCATTTTCAAACTCTACCCCCCGGTGGATCGCCTTTTCAGTTTAAAAAAAATAAACGAAAATGATGGAAATGTCAAAAAAATAAAAGAAAATAAGTTTCCCATATGATATGTGGTCTAGTTGTTGGGAAAATTTGCAAATGTGATTTTTGACTATATTTGCAAAATCTCTCTAAAATTTGTAAAAATGGGCATAACTTTTGCATACTAACTCGAATGAAAAAGTTTTTTATATGAAAAATCAACTACTCGAAAAGGTAAATCATCCACCTAGATCTCTTTCCTTCTTGTGCATTCTCGATAATATGTATTATACTTTTTTTGTTGTTTTCTTTCATGCCTGGCAAACAACCTTAGCACATCATAATTACCGTCTTGTGTTTTCTTCTTCGGATGAGCCTCGTCCGGTTCTAGAGACCGACACCCCTCCGGTGGCCCCAGCGGTCTAGGGCGTTGTTCGACACCTAGAGGGGGTAGGCCACGGGGAATAACTGCATCTTCGTGTTAGTGCATGTCATCGCGAGATAACATTCCATGTCTAGGCCCGTTCTGTCATGGGATCGCCCACCAAAGACTCTGTCTCGGGGACGAACGCAGCCGGTCCTCGACGTTCCCGCCCATGTGTGTGGTTTGTGAGGCACGTGCCACGTCAAGGACGTGCGTTTCTTATTAAAATAGCACACCACCCCTGCATGCATATGCATGGGCCACGCGCTTGTACGGGTGCCCTCCCCCCCCTCGGGCGGTCTCCATATTGAGCACCCATACGGTGGCCCCGACGGTCTAGGGCATTATTCGACACCGAGAGGGTGTAGTCCTCCGTGAATAACTGCTACTCCGTGTTAGTGCATGTCATCACGAGATGACAGACCAAGTCTAGGCTTATTCTGTCACGGGATCACCCACCGAAGATTCTGTCTCGGGAACGGACGCAGCCGGTCCTTGACGTTCCCGCCCGTGTGTGTGGTTTGTGAGGCACGTGCCACGTCAAGGATGTGCGTTTCTTATTCAAATAGCACACCACCCCTGCATGCATATACATGGGCCACAGGCATGTAGGGGTGCCCTCCCTCCCCTCGGGCGGTCTCCATATCGGGCACCCTTCCGGTGGCCCCGGCGGTCTAGAGCGTTATTCGGCACCGAGAGGGTGTAGTCCACGGTGAATAACTGCTTCTCCGTGTTAGTGCATGTCATTGCGAGATGACAGACCAAGTCTAGGCCAAAGCCACAGCAAGATCCCATCCGTGTAGACCCGACGCGTCCGTTCACTAGTAGAAAAGGGGGCTTTGGTCCAGGCCGGGTAACCCCATTAGTCCCGGTTCAGTCTAGAACCGGGACCAATGGGGGCATGTACCCGGTTCCTGAGCCCAGGGGGCCGGCAGGGCCACGTGGGCCATTGGTCCCGGTTCATCTGGACCTTTTGGTCCCGGTTGGTGGGATGAACCGGGACCAATGGGCATCGCTCCTGGCCCACAACCATTGGTCCCGGTTCGTGCCTCAAACCGGGACTAAAGATTAGACCTTTAGTCCCGGTTTGAGGCACGAACCGGTACTAATGGGGATGAGACCTTTAGTCCCGGTTCGTGCCACGAACCGGTACTAAAGGTCCCATTTTCAAACTCTACCCCCCCCCTGTGGATCGCCTTTTCAGTTTTAAAAAAATAAACGAAAATGATGGAAATGTCAAAAAAAATAAAAGAAAATAAGTTTCCCATGTGATATCTGGTCTAGTTGCTGGGAAAATTTGCAAATGTGAATTTTAACTTTATTTGCAAAATCTCTCTGAAATTTGTAAAAATGGGCATAACTTTTGCATACTAACTCGGATGAAAAAGTTTTTTATATGAAAAATCATCTACTCGAAAAGGTAAATCATCCACCTAGATCTCTTTCCTTCCTGTGCATTCTCGATAATATGTATTATACTTTTTTTTGTTGTTTTCTTTCATGCTTGGCAAACAACCTTAGCACATCATAATTACCGTCTTGTGTTTTCTTCTTCGGATGAGCCTCGTCCGGTTCTAAAGACCGGCACCCCTCCGGTGGCCCCGGCGGTCTAGGGCGTTGGTCGGCACCTAGAGGGGGTAGGCCACGGGGAATAACTGCTTATTCGTGTTAGTGCATGTCATCGCGAGATAACATTCCAAGTCTAGGCCCGTTCTGTCACGGGATCGCTCACCGAAGACTCTCTCTCGGGGACGAACGCAGCCAGTCCTCGACGTTCCCGCCCATGTGTGTGGTTTGTGAGGCACGTGCCACGTCAAGGACGTGCATTTCTTATTAAAATAGCACACCACCCCTGCATGCATATGCATGGGCCACGCGCATGTACGGGTGCCCTCCCCCCCCCCTCGGGCGGTCTCCATATTGAGCACCCATACGGTGGCCCCGGCGGTCT
>NC_057804.1:668857935-668858670 GCF_018294505.1 Triticum aestivum
ATAACTTTTGCATACTAACTCGGATGAAAAAGTTTTTTATATGAAAAATCATCTACTCGAAAAGGTAAATCATCCACCTAGATCTCTTTCCTTCCTGTGCATTCTCGATAATATGTATTATACTTTTTTTTTGTTGTTTTCTTTCATGCTTGGCAAACAACCTTAGCACATCATAATTACCGTCTTGTGTTTTCTTCTTCGGATGAGCCTCGTCCGGTTCTAAAGACCGGCACCCCTCCGGTGGCGCCGGCGGTCTAGGGTGTTGTTCGGCACCTAGAGGGGGTAGGCCACGGGGAATAACTGCTTCTTCGTGTTAGTGCATGTAATCGCGAGATAACATTCCAAGTCTAGGCCCGTTCTATCACGGGATCGCCCACCGAAGACTCTCTCTCGGGGACGAATGCAGCCGGTCCTCGACGTTCCTGCCCATGTGTGTGGTTTGTGAGGCACGTGCCACGTCAAGGACGTGCGTTTCTTATTAAAATAGCACACCACCCCTGCATGCATATGCATGGGCCACGCGCATGTACGGGTGCCCTCCCCCCCCCCCTCGGGCGGTCTCCATATTGAGCACCCATACGGTGGCCCCGGCGGTCTAGGGCGTTATTCGACACCGAGAGGGTGTAGTCCTCGGTGAATAACTGCTACTCCGTGTTAGTGCATGTCATCACGAGATGACAGACCAAGTCTAGGCTCATTCTGTCACGGGATCACCCACCGAAGATTCTGTCTCGG
>NC_057804.1:668858682-668860172 GCF_018294505.1 Triticum aestivum
AGTGCATGTCATCACGAGATGACAGACCAAGTCTAGGCTCGTTCTGTCACGGGATCACCCACCGGAGATTCTGTCTCAGGAACGGACGCAGCCGGTCCTTGACGTTCCCGCCCGTGTGTGTGGTTTGTGAGGCACGTACCACGTCAAAGAAGTGAGTTTCTTATTCAAATAGCACACCACCCCTGCATGCATATACATGGTCCACAGGCATGTAGGGGTGCCCTCCCTCCCCTCGGGCAGTCTCCATGTCGAGCACCCTTCTGGTGGCCCCGGCGGTCTAGAGCGTTACTCGGCACCGAGAGGGTGTAGTCCACGGTGAATAACTGCTTCTCCGTGTTAGTGCATGTCATTACGAGATGACAGACCAAGTCTAGGCCAAAGCCACAGCAAGATCCCATCCGTGTAGACCCGACGCGTCCGTTCACTAGTAGAAAAGGGGGCTTTGGTCCAGGCCGGGTAACCCCATTAGTCCCGGTTCAGTCTAGAACCGGGACCAATGGGGGCATTGGTCCCGGTTCCTGAGCCCAGGGGGCCGGCCGGGCCACGTGGGCCATTGGTCCCGGTTCATCTGGACCTTTTGGTCCCGGTTGGTTGGATGAACTGGGACCAATGGGCATCGCTCCTGGCCCACAACCATTGGTTCCGGTTCGTGCCTCAAACCGGGACTAAACATTAGACCTTTAGTCCCGGTTTGAGGCACGGACCGGGACTAATGGGGATGAGACCTTTAGTCCCAGTTCGTGCCACGAACCGGTACTAAAGGTCCCATTTTCAAACTCTACCCCCCCATGGATCGCCTTTTCAGTTTTAAAAAAATAAACGAAAATGATGGAAATGTCAAAAAATAAAAGAAAATAAGTTTCCCATGTGATATGTGGTCTAGTAATTGGGAAAATTTGCAAATGTGAATTTTGACTTTATTTGCAAAATCTCTCTGAAATTTGTAAAAATGGGCATAACTTTTGCATACTAACTCGGATGAAAAAGTTTTTTATATGAAAAATCATCTACTCGAAAAGGTAAATCATCCATCTAGATCTCTTTCCTTCTTGTGCATTCTCGATAATATGTATTATACTTTTTTTGTTGTTTTCTTTCATGCTTGGCAAAATACCTTAGCACATCATAATTACCGTCTTGTGTTTTCTTCTTCGGATGAGCCTCGTCCGGTTCTAGAGACCGGCACCCCTCCGGTGGCCTCGGCGGTCTAGGGTGTTGTTCGTCACCTAGAGGGGGTAGGCCACGGGGAATAACTGCTTCTTCGTGTTAGTGCATGTCATCGTGAGATAACATTCCAAGTCTAGGCCCGTTCTGTCACGGGATCGCCCACCGAAGACTCTGTCTCGGGGGAGAACGCAGCCGGTCCTCGACGTTCCCGCCCATGTGTGTGGTTTGTGAGGCACGTGCCATGTCAAGGACGTGCATTTCTTATTAAAATAGCACACCACCCTGCATGCATATGCATGGGCCACGCGCATGTACGGGTGCCC
>NC_057804.1:668860484-668878602 GCF_018294505.1 Triticum aestivum
GGTGTAGTCCTCGGTGAATAACTGCTACTCCGTGTTAGTGCATGTCATCACAAGATGACAGACCAAGTCTAGGCTCGTTCTGTCACGGGATCACCCACCGAAGATTCTGTCTCGGGAACGGACGCAGCCGGTCCTTGACATTCCCGCCCGTGTGTGTGGTTTGTGAGGAACGTGCCACGTCAAAGATGTGAGTTTCTTATTCAAATAGCACACCACCCCTGCATGCATATACATGGGCCACATTCATGTAGGGGTGCCCTCCCTCCCCTCGGGCGGTCTCCATATCGAGCACCCTTCCGGTGGCCCCGGCGGTCTAGAGCATTATTCGACACCGAGAGGGTGGTATCCATGGTGAATAACTGTTTCTCCGTGTTAGTGCATGTCATTGCGAGATGACAGACCAAGTCTAGGCCAAAGCCACAGCAAGATCCCATCCGTGTAGACCCGACGCGTCCGTTCACTAGTAGAAAAGGGGGCTTTGGTCGAGGCCGGGTAGCCCCATTAGTCCCGGTTCAGTCTAGAACCGGGACCAATGGGGGCATTGGTCCCGGTTCCTGAGCCCAGGGGGGCGGCCGGGCCACGTGGGCCATTGGTCCCGGTTCATCTGGACCTTTTGGTCCCGGTTAATGGGATGAACCGGGACAAATGGGCCTCGCTCCTGGCCCACAACCATTGGTCCCGGTTCGTGCCTCAAACCGAGACTAAAGATTAGACCTTTAGTCCCGGTTTGAGGCACGAACCGGGACTAATGGGGATGAGACCTTTAGTCCCGGTTCGTGCCACGAACCGGTACTAAAGGTCCCATTTTCAAACCCTACCCCCCCTGTGGATCGCCTTTTCAGTTTTAAAAAAAATAAATGAAAATGATGGAAATGTCAAAAAAATAAAAGAAAATAAGTTTCCCTTGTGATATGTGGTCTAGTTGTTGGGAAAATTTGCAAATGTGAATTTTGACTTTATTTGCAAAATCTCTTTGAAATTTGTAAAAATGGGCATAACTTTTGCATACCAACTCGGATGAAAAAGTTTTTTATATGAAAAATCATCTACTCGAAAAGGTAAATCATCCACCTAGATCTCTTTCCTTCTTTTGCATTCTCGATAATATGTATTATACTATTTTTTTGTTGTTTTCTTTCATGCTTGGCAAACAACCTTACCACATCATAATTACCGTCTTGTGTTTTCTTCTTCGGATGAGCCTCGTCCGGTTCTAGAGACCGGCACCCCTCCGGTGGCCCCGGCGGTCTAGGGCGTTGTTCGGCACCTAGAAGGGGTAGGACACGGGGAATAACTGCTTCTTCGTGTTAGTGCATGTCATCGCGAGATAACATTCCAAGTCTAGGCCCGTTCTGTCACGGGATCGCCCACCGAAGACTCTGTCTCGGGGACGAACGCAGTCGGTCCTCGACGTTCCCGCCCATGTGTGTGGTTTGTGAGGCACGTGCCACGTCAAGGACATGCGTTTCTTATTAAAATAGCACACCACCCCTGCATGCATATGCTTGGGCCACGCGCATGTACGGGTGCCCTCCACCCCTCGGGCGGTCTCCATATTGAGCACCCATACGGTGGCCCCGGCGGTTTAGGGCGTTATTCGACACCGAGAGGGTGTAGTCCTCGGTGAATAACTGCTACTCCGTGTTAGTGCATGTCATCACGAGATGACAGACCAAGTCTAGGCTCGTTCTGTCACGGAATCACCCACCAAAGATTCTGTCTCGGGAACGGACGCAACCGGTCCTTGACGTTCCCGCCCGTGTGTGTGGTTTCCGAGGCACGTGCCATGTCAAGGATGTGCGTTGCTTATTCAAATAGCACACCACCCCTGCATGCATATACATGGGCCACATGCATGTAGGGGTGCCCTCCCTCCCCTCGGGCGGTCTCCATATCGAGCACCCATCCGGTGGCCCCAGCGGTCTAGAGCGTTATTCGGCACCGAGAGGGTGTAGTCCACGGTGAATAACTGCTTCTCCGTGTTAGTTCATGTCATTGCGAGATAACAGACCAAGTCTAGGCCAAAGCCACAACAAGATCCCATCCGTGTAGACCCGACGCGTCCGTTTCCCCCCTCCAGGTGCCGGCCGTGAGGGGGGCCACACCCCGGAGAGGCGTGCCGCCTCTTCGGACATGCCACCAAACCGTAAGGCATGTATGAGGGCCCCGGTGCGATGCTCCGGTGGCATTGCTACCCTCCCAGGGCCCCCGTCCCGCCTAACCCTGTAGCGTTTGACCACGGGATCTAGCCCTTTGACTTTGCACGGACGGGCTTTGACCAATGGAACTCTCCACCCGGTTGTGTTAGGTCAGCCCATAGGAACACTTTGGAGCAACATCCGGGCCTAATCCACATCAAGACCCCATCCGTGTAGACCCGACGCGTCCGTTTCCCCCCTCCAGGTGCCGGCGGCGGCGTCGTCCGTGCGGGGGGCACACCCGGAGACACGGGCCGGGCGTTTGCAATCGCCACAACACTTCCAGACTTGTGAGAGGCCGCCTACGCAAGATTTGGCGGCATGTGCTAGCCCCCGGAGGCCACCGGCCAAAGTCGTAGACACGCGAAGAGCAATCCGCGGAGAGGGAAGTGTTTAGATACTTCTTTAAAGTTCTCTCTCGGTGCCGGTCCAGAAAGTTGACTGGCACCGAGAGAGGGGGTAGGCCACGGTCAACAACTTCCTCTTCTCATGTTTTTTTACTTTACACACTCTTTAAAGTTGAGTTTTGAAAAAAATCATCAAAAGTCATGGAATTTATAAACTTTGGTCGTAAAAGCATATGAAATATGAGATACAAAAAAGATAGTGCAAAAAAAGACAAGGGGGGGGGGAATTAGAGCAGTCATTACCGAGAGTCGATTTTTGGCTCTCGGTAATTTCCACCTTTTTCGGGAGTGGCTCTCGGTAAATCATCCACCTAGATCTCTTTCCTTCTTATGCATTCTCGATAATATGTATTATACTTTTTTTTGTTGTTTTCTTTCATGCTTGGCAAACAAGCTTAGCACATCATAATTACTGTCTTGTGTTTTCTTCTTCGGATGACCCTCGTCCGATTCTAGAGACCGGCACCCCTCCGGTGGCCCCGGCGGTCTAGGGCATTGTTCAACACCTAGAGGGGGTAGGCCACGGGGAATAACTACTTCTTCGTGTTAGTGCATGTCATCGCGAGATAACATTCCAAGTCTAGGCCCGTTCTGTCACGCGATCGCCCACCGAAGACTCTGTCTCGGGGACGAACGCAGCCGGTCCTCGACGTTCCCGCCCATGTGTGTGGTTTTTGAGGCACGTGCCACGTCAAGGACGTGCGTTGCTTATTCAAATAGCACACCACCCCTGCATGCATATGCATGGGCCACGCGCATGTACGGGTGCCCTCCACCCCCTCGGGCAGTCTCCATATCAAGCACCCATCCGGTGGCCCTGGCAGTCTAGGGCGTTAATCGACAATGAGAGGGTGTAGTCCATGGTGAATAACTGCTACTCCGTGTTAGTTCATGTCATCGCGAGATGACATACCAAGTCTAGGCTCGTTCTGTCACGGGATCACCCATCGCGAGATGACAGACCATTGACGTGGGCCTGATGGTGGCCCTATGGGTGTTCTTGGCAAGGGCCTTGCTGGGGCCCCGACAAGGGTCTTGCCGGGGCGCCTGCTGTCATCCCCGGCAAGGCTCTTGCCAGGGGCCTTGTGGTCCTCCTTGGCTGGGATCCCACCAAGGTTCGTCATCTTCTATAGTATGTATCTGATCTTGAATGTCTTCACAAAGATCTGCATGCCACCACGGGGATGTCTCCCGAATACTTGCCCCATGGGGGCAGTGGACTCAAGGGTGACTCGCTCCGTAGGTGTGGGGCAAGCTGCCACGGCAAGTGTCTTGCCGGGTTTGCTAAAACAACCTCCCGGCAAGGATCTTGCCGGGGGAGTCCGCTTCGTCCCCTTTGCTCTTTGTGGTCTTGGTATTGGTGTCGTTCTGCTCCTTTCGAGCTTCGGCCTTACCTTGGCTCACCTCCCTTGCCTTGCTCAGTGCGGTGGTGCCTGCGGCTCAGACTGCCCGTGCACAGTTATAGGGGTATAAAAAGTGTACCCCTCTTTTTGTGCACCGACACCTTTGTATGAGATTATTCTATTTTATGTTAGATCAACTATATTGATGTTCGTGGTACTATGTTATGTTCGGGCTACTATGTTATGTTCGAGCTATTTCCTCTTTGCTAAATTTTATTTTGGAAACAAGAAATCCATTTTCAATTTTATTTGTCCTTTCCAACAGATTTCAAATGAGCTTTTCCTTGGTCTGGTCATACAAGGCATTAAGCACACATGACATTGCATATACAAAAGCTGACTGAAATAATTTGTTAACAACTTCTAACGACTGATGATCAACAAGTAAACAAATCCCACAACAATTATTGAAAAATAAAATCCCGCGGCCATCAGATTTGCCTGCTTCTTCAGATCGATCAACTTCCTTAAGTTCTTGTTGATCTTCTTCACTTCCACCTTGACTTCCGCGTCCGCCACCATCGGAGGGACATTGGCATAGCCCTTATTATCCAGTGCCGATGGCAGATCTAGCTGTAGGGTTGCCCCGTGCCTCAAATCAATTAAGCCATCCGTTTGAAGCCTCTTATCGTATTCAGCCAGCCACGCAAAATGATTGCATCTTTTCAGCTTCTCAAAAACGGAAGGGAAACCCTAAATCCCAATTCCGAGGAAATAAAAAGAAATCTGGGGGCAGAATTCATAGCAAAAAGACACAAGAGAACATAGATTTAACCTTCCCCGTTTCTGGTTTGCTCTCGCATTTCACAAATTCCCACCCATGGTTTCCATTCTTCTCCGATATGGTTGTCAAACGCTTCAGTGGCGCGATGCGTGGGCAGTCGGGGCATCTGGTCATCGGCAGTGAACCATACTGCTGCCATGATGACGGAGAGGCCGAACTGGACATGGACATCTCTCGTCTCTCACCGTCCGCCGGCGATGGCAGGCTTCGTCGCCGGAGAAGAATAACAATTTGGTGGGGCAAGGGAAAGGGAGGCAATGGTGGGTTGCGGGTAGGCACGGGCACGGCGATGGCTCGGGCTTCTATGA
This sequence comes from Triticum aestivum, assembly GCF_018294505.1. Taxonomy (NCBI): domain Eukaryota; kingdom Viridiplantae; phylum Streptophyta; class Magnoliopsida; order Poales; family Poaceae; genus Triticum; species Triticum aestivum. The sequence goes on from NC_057804.1 coordinate 668,865,585, forward strand.
TATGTGGTTGGACAAGCCGTTAGACATGTTTTGGAAGCCCCCAAAAGATCGCGCTCGTTAAAAAAACATGCATCGAAGCGCATTACTTCAAAATAACTAATTAACCCTACAATCATGGATATATACCTTCCCATTCTAGCGCATATCTACCCTATCCTAACCACCCCCATCTACCTTGTTTCTCCTCACATAGCCATCGCCGGGATCGCGCCATCGCTTCTCAAGCGACCACGCCGACGCCGGATTAAAAAGGTCTCCTCCACGGCTCCTCCCATCTTTGCTTGCAGTGCTAATTTTTTTTTTCATTGATTCGACCAAGAAGTCATTTCCGAAGAGATTAGAAAATCCAGCTTTTGCCATAGTTGAGTGGTTCTGGTGTAATTGGAGTACAGGATGTCATGCAAGAGCTTTTTGATTAATAGTTTGTAGTAGTTGATCGTACGAACTAGTTATGAATATATTTTGTCGGTGGTATTGTTAGGAATTAATTCGATGAGGTTGTGGATACAGTTTTCATACTATGGGTATATGTGTTGTTGTAGGGACCATGGTCTCAGGGGCGCATAACAACCGTGCGGAGTACGACAAGTCTTTCCATGAAGCGCGCCGGGAGATCAACTTGAAGGTGCAAAAGGATCGCGCTGAGGTAGATAAGAAACTCAAAAAAGAACGTTCATACGTGGACAGGATGATAAAGGAGGAGCATGAGGAGTTTTCCCGTAAGATGGCGAAGATGCGTCTTGAGATTGAAGAAAAGTATAAGCGGGACCGTGAGGACATGGAAAAAAAGTTTTTCCTTGGCTACAAGGAAATGCATCAAACGTTGCAAAAGGACCGGAAGCTTGTGGACAGTATTATACAGATGGAGCGAGTTAGGATGGATGCCTATGTGCTGCAGGCACGTGCTGATATGGACAGTAAGATGCTACAGGAGCGATCGGACATGGATTATAAGGCCATGTTGGAGAAGGTTCGCTTGGAAGGACATATGTTAGAAGACCGTGCGATCTCACGGCCACCCCGACAACATGTCTTCAATTATTCTCCCCCTGTAAGTATCTCGCACCGATTCTATATATTAAGGACCTACCTATTTTATGATACAACCATCTTCAATTTGTGGCAACCTTATATCGGCGATTATAGGCTAAGCATCATGAGAGGACACAATCGCCATTCACTCGAGACCTTGCGATAGAGTCACCCGTTCAATGCCACATCACTCCACCCCAACAACATATCTTCAATTCTCCCCTTGTAAGTACCTCAAAACGATGCCATACCCAAGATATGGTATGACCTTTTAAAACTTATGTGTAAACCCACTGTCGACGTTTCATACGCAGAATAAGAAACCTGTGATGGCAGAGTCCCCAGTCACACCACATGAAGGATACATTCCACATAACAAGGTGACAAGGTTTGAGATGGCACAATCCCCAGTCACTCCACATGAAGGATACATTCCGCAAAAGCAGGTAACAACGCCGCAATGTTGATATCCACGTAAAAAATTATGTTTGCTCCTTTACTCATTGAATGTATTAACTCTGATATGAGATACTAGGTGCTGGTCATGGAATTTTTTGTTCATAGGGATGATGAGATGTCACATGTCCCGAGAGCATACTTTGATGAACAACCGGCAGAAGTCAGAATTATTGAACCCGGCAAAGTGACCTACGATCTCATTATGAGTGAAATGAGAGATACTTTTGGTTGCAAAATGGGAGCAGAACTGTACTACTTCTTACCCCGGGTCTACGTGGAAGCTGCCAGAAGGAATGTTCTTGATTGCAGGACCAGATGATGTAGAAAAAATGATTTCTGATCTGAATGGCAGCAAGACATGTCACCTGTACATTGTGTACAATAGAACTACGGGTCATTTTCCGCAGGATGACATTGATCCAGAGGTTCAAATTTTACATGTTACATGCATCTACACTACAAGAAATATGTCAACTTATGACCACCACTATTGGTCACTGAAAGGTCACAAATTTCCATTTATGACCCTTTTGTGACCAAAAACAGAAGGTCAAAAGCTGGCCGTCGTAAACTGACTATAGCGACCTTTCTTCTGGAATGGTCAAAGATGTTTACGACCAAAATATTCCTACTGTGGCGTTTTGGTCACTAGCAACCTCCCCCAGGCCACGTAGGCATCCAGCGTGGCAAGCTGACGTGGCACAAGATTCAGCCCGGTCCAATTCGATTTTCTACATGGGCCTAGCCCAACAATTCGGCCTTTTTACTGTATTTTTTCTCTCATATTAATTTTGGCTAGGTAGATGGGCCTGGCCCATTTTATTTTCTAGGACGTGGCCTTCTATAATTCATTTCTTTTTTTGGGCCTCAGCCCTTTTACAATCCAATTTATTTTGGGCCTCCACAACATACATTTAGAAGCTTGACATCACAAGGGCAGCTATTCCAGCTTGACATATCAGCATGTACGCATGTATCCAAACCATTTTATTTCTTTCAACAGCCACAGCCACAAAGTAGATAGTAGATACATTCAACAGACTAAATTAACATAGAAATGAAGCAACAAAGGGCAGCCCGAGTAGAGGAACTACATGGTACTACAACTACATGGGACTACAACTACCATTTCTATTTCTACCAGCAGCAGTAGGGACTACCAAGGAGCTAAACGAACAGCGACCGAGCTAAACTAACAACGATCATCCATCATCAATCAGTGACAGTAGCAATGAGTGGCAGCGGCGATGTTCGAGAGAGCCCCTCCCCCTGCTGCTGCTTGGTTGCCTGTTACTGCTTGGTGTGTTGCATCACTAGTCACCCTGCATGGCAAGAATTTTAGCTTTACATAAGGTTTACAAGAACAGGACCCTGATACATGAGATTGACATTCACAAGCTATTTTTCTACAGGATATATTTTTCTACAAGATATGCATCTGTAGATGACCATACATACAAATAAAGTAAATTCAGTAACAGATTGCTATCCACAATAACTATAGATTTTGATCATACAGATTTTGTAGATAAACACATACTAGAAGCTACAGCAGAACATGGGTGTAGAGGATACCACTCACGAATTAATTAATTTGCTAGCTGATTGGTGGATACAGACAATATAAGAATACAACAGCAACAATTACAGTACCGCCGTAGCATTGCAGGATAGAAATCACATAATACTGGTAGGCACACTATTTCAGCAGGGGAAACAGACAATATATTATATGATAAGAAAGGCATATATATCCTGAGTGTTGTCCATGGCGGCCATGGCTCAAAATCAAACGGAAAGACGACTACAGGAACAAAACGCACATGAAACGGGGGCTAGGAGGAGCGCAGCGTCACCGTGGGAGCGCAGCGTCACCACTTGTACTCGAAGGCCTATAAAATAAAATGGATAAGTTAGATTGATTACTGTAGGTGCAGCACATTTTCTGGAAGAGGCATAAACATGAATGGAGCATTATACTTGGAAGGAAAAAACAGCATCCTGTCACCAAGCAAACACTACTTGACACGAAACTGTGCATTTCGTCCTTGTATCCATTAGTAGCAGGATAGCAGCGATGATTCACATGACTCGAATAATTCATTATGAGGAAACATGTTGCTAGGTATGAAACAAACTATTTACAGAGGTAAAATGGACACATGTACAATACATAGCTTGCTGTAAGCAAGAAACACTAGTGCTCATATACCAAAATCAACGGCTATACTTATGGACGATAGTAACAAGGTTAAACATCGAAGAAAGCACTTGCTAAGATATCATAATTTAGGGGCATTTACATCACCAATGTGGCAAACTGCAAAGCTGGTCAGCAGAACATATTTGTCACCAGTTACAAGCATATTCTCGTTCATGCATAACTATAGTCAGCTCTATTTCAAAAACCAGAAGCAAACCAGTTTATCATTATATAGTGTTTCCCAATTACCATGCTCACTAATGGAGAATGAGAGAGCTAAGTCAGACTCTCCGGCCATGTGCCCAGAAATAACCTATCTACTGCACATGTATCCAGACTGAGGATCTGGCATGGATCGCGCAGAGAGGACAGGGGAGCTCACCTCGCAGCGGAGTGTGTGGTCGAAGGAGCAGCAGGCGAGGTCGGGGGCGAGGTTGGAGGGGCCGAAGACGGAGGCTAGCCATGGCTGGTCGAAGGAGCGTGTGATCTCCATCATTGCAGCTTCTGGGATAATAATAGACCAAATTAACTAGAGTTGAAGCTGGTAAACACAGGAGAACAAGAGCATTAGATAAAGTTCCACCAATGTCCAAGCCTTGCAACATGTTTGGTGACTTGGTGGGCAGATGTATTTATGCACAAAAAGGGTGGAATTTTTTTCAACTAAAGAAAAAACGCACATCATTCAGTAACCAGTACCAACCCTTGTTCCAAGTCAACGATGTTTTGCTAATCAAAAACATGGCATGTGATAATGGTACACACAATCATTCCTAGAAGTCCATACTTGCGTGTACGGAACAAATTCAGTCACCTCTACAGCAATACAGAAACATAGTAATCCTGGACACTAGCAGTTAAGGACATGTTTTCTTTAGAGGGTGAGGTAACTAGGCATACTGCTAGGAGACAAGACATCGAAATGGAAACCTTCTGGTTGCTTAGTGGGCATATCTAAGCACAGGAAAGGGGGGCATTTCTCAATCAAACTGAAGAAAGATGCACATCATTCATTCATTCAGTAAGCAGTACAGATCCCTGTAGCTGTAGGTGCATGCATGGTGTAACAAAGATGAGTAATCATTAGCAAGCATTTCAGAGTTGTGCAGTTACTAGTGTGTGGTCATGTGTTTACCCCAGCGCACGCCAACCATGGGCACGAGAAAATTGGTACACAAGCCACTAATAGTCTGCTAGTCTTACTTAGAACATATGGTGGCACATGATGGCAGGCAGTAGTACGTATACACAGAGCCATGATTCTACTATGACTGTATACTAATGCACCAGATGATCAACATAGTATAAATGAATCAAGAAAACAAGTTCAATTCCTATGATGAATTCCAATCTATTAGTACCACTTTGATTAGCAAAATAACGCAGTTACAACTGGCCAAAAATCAGGTCAGGGGCACGGCAAATTGCTAGTCGAGTGGAAAGCGCAAAAGACTCTGCCAGGTACGGAGCAATCCGATCCGTCGATAATGCAAAAAACAGAGTCTCATGTAACCATGATCATTTGATCACCACTGTTTTCCCGCTTGCTACCGGCAACCCCGGATCTTTCAAAAAAAAATGCAAAAACAGAGTCTCAGGATTATTCAGTGGGGGTGGTCAAAGCAGAACTCCTTGTGGACACCACAAGCGCAGGTCATGCGCACCACCACTTCGGCGCCGGTGCAGGCTGCTTGCGCAGCTGGTATGAGAGTGGGACTATCCCCGGCAACGCTGCACACTTCCACCTCCCGATGCTGTGCAGTGGAGGTAAGGATGTCATCAGGAAACAGATTTATCAAAATGAACAAAGAAACTAAGAAAACTGTATAAACTGTAGGAAACACATGCAATGTTCTGTAGATATCTTTTTGAATGTTCTGCAGACATCTAATTAAAGTGATCTTTGAATCAAGAAATATGAGGCACATGATTAAAACTTATTCACATAGATAATAAGATTCAGATAACGGTATGTTTAGCTCTAAGTGTGTCTGCTCGATCGGTCACTAAGCAAAGAAATGATCAGGTTCAAGTATGTCAAGGATGCAGAGTATACTAATCAAAGTGTTGAGCTGTGCACATGAGACCATAAGCTTCAGATAGCAGTATGTCTGTCTCCAAAAATATCTAATCAATTATGAAGAAGCTAAGAAACGATCAGGTCAGGTCCCCAGCACTACCTTCTCCCTGCCAATCAGCACCGACGGACGGACGGACGAATCTCGGGTCAGATCCCCAACGGAATTCGCCAAAATAGAAGCCAAGAGCAGCAACGACAGAGGGGATCGAAGAACTTACAAGATGGGGGCGAGGAGGACGGGGTGGTGGATGGTGAGGCAGCGCGCGTCGTTGAGGGCCTCGCAGACCATGACCCAGTCCCTAGAGTCGAGCCCGGCGACGAGGCCAGTGGCCCGGGCTTTGGGGCCGAGGACGGGCAGCAGGTCCACGGACCGGACGTACTCCATGGTCGGCTCCACTCCCAGTGGGGGAGCGGGCGACGGCGACAGGAGGTGCCGTGGAGAGCAGCTTGGCGGCCTTCTTGGGGCGCTGGTCCGCCACGGCGGCCGGCAATGCGTTGTCCAGCGCGCGGAGCGCCATGGGTGGGATGCCGAGGGCGGAGATGTATAAGCGGAGATGGCAGTGGAGATGCGGCGCCGAGGGCGGGACGAGCGCGGCGGCCCTGCGGCGGAGGGCGCCGACTGAGGCCTCCGGGACGGGCGAAGGAAGAGCGGCGGACGTCCTTCGGGAGGCGACGAGGAGTGGGTGGTGGCGCGCGGGCACGGGCGGCGGGGTCAGATCTGAATCAGGAGGGATGGGATCGGGGAGAGGGAGCGCTATGGCATAGGGTGGGGAGAGATGGTGAGGGGAGGGAGGGACAAGGTCGGCAGCGGTGGGTGAGGAGGATGGCAATGTCGGTGGTGGGTGGGAACGGAGGGGAGAGGACTGGATTGGGAGGTGGCGGCGGCGGCGAGGAGATGGGGACGAGGGAGGAGGGGTGCGATGGGGGACGGGGTCGATGGGATCTGAGCTAGGGTTTGGGTAGCGGGTGGGGGTATCTCTTTTTCATTTTTTTTCTTTTTCTGCAGATAGTTGGATGGATGGATGTGGGATGGAGAGATGGATGGATGGATGGATGGCCGCCATGTCATCAATCCGTGGGAAGAGTTGTGATTGGTTTAAAAAAATCAGTGATTTAAAATAGTTTTCAAGTATTAAAAATAGATGGATTTTGTGAAGCAGTCATCAGAAATATTTTGCAAAAGGGCACCACACAAATTTTCACTAGAGTTAGATCGCATTTTATGGATGAGGACCAATTTGTATACATTTCCGATATTTCTAGCTATTTTTCATCATTTTCCGATTGCCCAAAATGAGTTTTTTTAAGGACCTACAATATATTTGTTGCAAAATTAGACCAAATCAATTTTCTAAAATAATAGGACATATTTAATGCACAATTGACCAAATGGTGGGGTGTCAAAAGTTTTTATCCACCACTCGTGAAAAAGACAAATTTCTGTCGATTCAGCTGGAAGCGGGTCAAATTTGAACTGTAGCTACCTCGTAGTTTGCTCTTTATTTTTTTCAAAAATCATTTCTAGGTACATAAGTATCTATTTAATCAGTGAAACACCAAAAAAATTCCAAGATTCAACCACTAGCTAGGAACGGTCATTCCCGCCGTTTTGACCGCATTTTGAAACGGGCATACAAAATTAAAAAAAATCAAAAAATTGGAAAACCTTCGCATTGTGTCATTATATGTGGCCAAGTTACCAGGAAAAATAACAAACTTGCAATACGACAATTATTTTAAAAAAGTGTTCTCAGAAATGAGCTATCATGCGTGAAGATTTATGGCTTTCAAGCCAAATGATCAATCTTATTGCCACATTCTTGGCATAGTTTGTTCAAATGATCTCATATTGTGAACAAGGGTGCATCTTGGAATTCCAAACAATGTTTCCAAAGGGAGTTTTCATTTTTTTTGCACGGAAAATTCATTTTCCATTTTTCGAGTGCCCGAAATGAAGTTTTTTTTGTGAAGGACCTACCATATATTTGTTACTAAATTGTACCAAATCATTTTTATAAAATATTAGGACATATTTAATGCACAATTGACAAAATGGTTTGGTGTAAAAAGTTTTGATCCACCTCTGGTGAAAAAGACAAATTCCCGCCGATTCAGCTGAAAGCGGGTCAAATTTGAACTGCAGCTGCCTCATAGTTTGCTATTTATTTTTTCCAAAAATTATTTCTAGGTACATAAGTATCTATTTAATCAGAGAAACATCAAAAGTTTTCCAAGATTCAACCACTAGCATGGAACGGTCAAGCCCGCCGTTTTGACCGCATTTTGAAACGGGCATAAAAAATTCAAAAAAATCAAAAAATTGGAAAACCTTCGCATTGTGTCATTATATGTGACCAAGTTTCCAGGAAAAATAATAAACTTGTAATACGGTAATTATTTTAAAAAAGGGTTCTCAGAAATGAGCTATCAAGTGTGAAGATTCATGGCTTTCAAGCCAAATGATTAATCTTATGGCCACATTCATGGCATAGTTTGTTCAAATGATCTCATATTATGCACAAGGGTGCATATTGGAATGGCAAACAATGTTGCCTAAGGAAGTTTTTATTTTCTTTGAACGAAAAAACCATTTTCCATTTTTTGAGTGCCCAAAAGGAGGTTTTTTTGTGAAGGACCTCCAAAATAATGGTTGCAAAATTGGACCAAATCATTTTTCTAAAATACTAGGACATATTTAATGCACAATTGACAAAATGGTTGGGTGTAGAAAGTTTTGATCCACCTCTCGTGAAAAAGACAAATTTTCGCCGATTCAGCTACAAGCGGGTCAAATTTGAACTCCAGCTGCCTCATAGTTTGCTATTTATTTTATCCAAAAATCATTTCTAGTTACATAAGTACCTATTTAATCATAAATACATGGTATGGTGGCGATACGTCGAAGTTTGGGCGGTGCCCGAGGCCCCCAACTCTAGAGCGTGGCTAGTGGGTTGGGCACTCCCCAGGTAGGTGCTAGGAAGAAAATTACAACATAAGATTCTCACGAGGAGACCGATCGATGCTCAAATATGAATTAGCAGCCAAGTGTTTGATTAGCGGTACGGGAAATGTACATGGCTAATGGGCGTGAGTTTTGGCTGAGGATGATCAGTTACTAAGAAGACCGTCTTCACAAGTTTTCAGCTCAAAAGGAGGAGCCTAGGTGGTACTTGCTTTGCAAGCTACCACACTGGACATAAATACGAATGTTGAAGCTCAGCTCAAAATAATGAATGGATTGAGCTGGCATTTGGTGGAGGATGGTTATTTGGGCATAGGAAAGCACTGTAGAAAATGGATACTATTTGGAGATGCCAAAGTGGTACTTTCTTCACAAACTGTTGTTCTGAACAGAATAGGAAAATGAATATTTTTGAATTATTTTTGAACTAGGCAAGGAAGGTTTTACATATTTGACAAAGATATGACCCAAAGAATTTATGAGATTTTTTGGGGAATTTTGGGAATTACAGAAATATAGGTTGCTTCACAACCTAGGGCAAAACTGCCACATGGACATGACACATAGGAAAAACTAATGAGGTGGCGCCTAGTCATATTAACCCACCACAATTTACAAGGCTATGACCATCTATATTGGTCGTTAACAACTAGAAATAAGGCAGCGGACTAGCGCTGTTTGCTTTATGACCATTTCGTGTAAGGAAATTACGACCTTTCTGACCAAAATGGTCGCAATGGTTTAGGGTTTGGAGCCCCCCAGACAGCTTTTGACCAATTGGTCTAAAATGGTCATAAATTTATGACCAATTCTTCCAGGGTCACTGACAGAAGGTCATAAGTTGACATATTTCTTGTAGTGCTAGTTTATGGCTACGTCATTTTTGAGTTCTTCCTAATACCATTCCTATGGTTTTCTACAGGAAGTGGGGAATCCAAGAAATGGAGGGTCTTGCTAGAGAGTTGGCGGAGAAAGGACAAGAACAACTTCAGTTGTATGGTTACATTGATGTTAAAGAGAAAAAGATTGAAGCACACGGGTCGTCGCCAAGCCCGACGCAATCTCCAACATCGAAAAGCAAGAGGTCACTGGATTTTGGCAGTGCAGAAGACCATATATAGTAGGCTCAATTGTTTTTCAACCAGTTTAAGCTTCAAACTAGGATTATTTTGTTTCAAACAAACATTTTTTTTCTGTTTCACACTATGTTCGCAATTATGGTACAATTTATTCATGAGACAGTTCTTTGAACAACAATGCATGTGTTTTATGATCAATCATACAGTTGTTTCTGATTTGTTTGTGAGATGGCATTGCATCTAAAAAACTTGTAAAAAATCATTTATGTTGTCTTTGTTGAAACTGTTTTTTCGTGCCTTTCATCTACACGTGTGTAATCATTATAGCCTACAAAACCACACAACGTCAAAAAACAATTTCCAGTTGGCGTGGATGCTTGTCATGTTGGTACAAGGGTTTAGAAATTTTTTTGGGTCCATTTGAAGCATGCCGAAAAAATCCGTCCTTCCAGACGGAACATCCCCTGCTACCCGAATGGCTAAGTTGAATGACACCAATTTTTTCCATCAAGCGCGCAAGCACACACCAGGGGCCGCGTGAAATTTGAGCTAATTCCAATTTTTTGGTGAAACACGATGAGATTTCTGTTATTTTATGTGTCCTGCCGAACGTGAAATTGCTGCCACGAAATTCTTCTCAGGATCCACGCAGTCCGAATGGCGTCAGAAGCGGTGTCTAAAAGCATTAGGACCCTCCCCACCGCGTCACGCCCTCCTCCCACGCGCGCGTCGTATCCCCACGCGTGTTACGCCGTCCGTACGAGCGCGCCCCGTCCCCACGCGTGATTCTTTATTTTCATTTTTTAATTTTTTTCCTAAAATGTCCAGAATTACAAAAATAGTGAAAAAACTATAATTTCAAATTTTGATTAAACTTTTAATAAACTATGGATTAAAAAAATAGTTTTCAAAAAAAATTTAAAATTTTAAAAAAGATCAAACTTTGGATTAAACTGTCCACAAGTACTCTCTCCGTCCCAAAATTCTTTTCTTAGATTTATCTAGATATGGATGTATCTAGTCACATTTTAGTGTCTTAGATACTTCCATATCAAGACAAATCCAAGACAAGAATTTGGGACGGAGTGAGTACCAACCATGAATATAACAAGATGAATGGGCTACCCTCCAACCATTTTTATAAGGCTAACCCCAAAACTTGCTGGTTTTGACGTCAAATAAGATAGAAATATCAAGGGAAGAAGATAGAAATAACAAGCAAAACACGGATAACCAACGACATATCAAATAGACGGGTAGAAATCATAACATAGTTCTGATAGATAAAGTTCACGGTACAACCAACGACATAATTAAATAGAAATTTTTAAAAGATAAAAAACTTGCCCTAACACGCTAGGGCAAGACAAGCTGACGAGACCGGGCCTTCACCACCATCTTCATTGCGCCTCCTCTCCAGTGCTCCTCTCCATACCGTCCTCGCCGATGTAGTAGGGGAGGTTGTGCATACCGTCGCGGGTGGGGAAGACGCAGCCGAAGTTTGTGAAGATGTTGTGGGTTGTGAATGCGATTAATTCGCATCCACACCAAAACGCCATGCCGAGGAGGTAGTATGCATTAAATCTGTTGGTGAAGGTGACGGTGAGCCCTATCGGCCGAGACCAGGAGTTTGGACGCACTTCATCCAGTCGGAACATCACCGGCGAGCCCGCCGGGAGGTGGGCAAAGACCGCACGGAGGAACCACTGGGCAAACCACCTTGCACCCCTCCAGCGTGAGAACACCCACACGCGAAGCGTGCTCTCCACGACGACGCCGGCCGGATACTGTCTCTCCGGCACGGTCGGTGGGAGACGGTAGGTGGGGCCGTTGTACTGCATCCTCGCGGCTCGCTCTGAGAGTGCTCTGGTTTGGGGAAGAAGAGAAGGGCGGCGCAAATGGATGTGTGCAGAAGGTGAGGGCTGGTGGTTTAAATAGGGAAAGGGGAAGGGAAGGGAACCGACCGCGCTTACGTTCAAACGTGCCACGCCGAACGATCCATATGCCACTTTAATTGCCACATTGAATAGATGCGGGTGGATCAAAAAAGTGTAAAACCAAGGTTTTAATTACCACGTTGAATCGAAAAGTGTGAAACCAAGGTTTTAATCGCCACACTCGCATGCATGCACGTCCGCCACCCGCGCATGCAAACCCACGCCGCCACCCTTCCCATGCATGCAGGCCTCAGGCACACACAACGAGATGGCCCAACGGTCCATCCAGCGACTCGGTACCTGTTAAAAAAAACAATATCCCAGCCAATCAGATTGCATCTCGTGGATCGCCCCCCTCCTCCCCGCAGATTCCTTCTAGAAGGGTTAGATCAACGGTCCTTGATCGCCACTAGGGTTAGATGGACGGTCCTTGTAATAAGGTGCACGCGGGTGAGGCTGGCGTGGGACGGCCCACCCGAATTAGGCCCAAGCGAGCGTCGCGCCGGGCACATCCCAGGGGTGCCGGGAGTTTAGTCCCACCTCGCTGAGCGAGGGGAGCTCGCACCGGTTTATATAGCGGGCTGAGCATCCCCTCTCAAGTTCCTTTCTAAAGCGGGCAGCACATGGCCTAACCATGTCCGTCCCTGCCCTGTGGGGCCTACTAGCTACCTGTTATCACAATCTGGCGGGCCTGCATCCTGGCCCAATAAATGATTGGGTTACTAGTCGTATGCAGGCCGTTGAATTGTGAACTAAGCAGCAAGTTGACAGGCTTTTTGTGCCATATTTCATTTTTTGCATTTGTCACCATTATTTCCATTGCAGCCAGTCCATCATGCTACATTTTGGCAAGAACAAGCTAGAGTTGTACACACACTGATTTACTACTCAAAAACATCGGTCTATACCTCAAGGGGGCATTGTAAATTATTATTTTTCCAAATTTTCTTTCATAGCCATGTTTGGCACATGTGGGTCACCATGTAAAAGAAAATTTGGGTGATTTGGAGGTGGTGGAAAAACCATCTTTTTTCAAAAACTGGCTTAAGTTGACCAAATGGTCCCTCCGGAACGCGGGCATTTTTTCGACCACCTCCAAATCACCTCAATTTTGGCACACATGATCTCTTGCACAAAAAAAGCTAGGTTTACAAGGTTTTGTATTTTTTTAATTTTTTTGAATTTATAATGCCCTCTAGACCGACTGTTGAAAACATCGGTCTATACCTCAAGTGGGCATTGTAAAATAATTTTTTTCAAAATTTT
>NC_057804.1:668878894-668879467 GCF_018294505.1 Triticum aestivum
GCACACATGATCTCTTGCACAAACAAAGCTAGGTTTCCAAGGTTTTGTATTTTTTTGAATTTTTTTGAATTTATAATGCCCTTTAGACTGACTGCTCAAAACATCGGTCTATACCTCAAGTGGGCATTGTAAAAAAAAAATTTCAAAATTTTCTTTCATAGCCATGTTTGGAACATGTGAGTCACCATGTACAAGAAAATTTGGGTGATTTGGAGGTGGTGGAAAAAATCACCTTTTTTCAAAAATTGGCTTAAGTTAGACCAAATGGTCCCTCCGGAATGCGGGCATTTTTTCGACCACCTCCAAATCACCTCAATTTTGGCACACATTATCTCTTGCACAAACAAAGCTAGGTCTCCATGGTTTTGTTTTTTCTTTGAATTGTTTTTGGATTTATAATGCCCTCTAGACTGATTGTTGAAAACATCGGTCTATACCTCAAGGGGGCATTGTAAATTTTTTTTTTCAAAATTTTCTTTCATAGCTATGTTTGGCACATGTGGGTCACCATGTACAAGAAAATTTTGGTGATTTGGATGTGGTTGAAAAAAATCACCTTTATTCAAAAACTGG
>NC_057804.1:668880113-668889429 GCF_018294505.1 Triticum aestivum
CCTCAAGGGGGCATTGTAAAATATATTTTTTTCATTTTTTTCTTTCATAGCCATGTTTGGCACATGTGGGTGACCATGTAAAACAAAATTGGGTTATTTGGAGGTGGTGGAAAAAATCACCTTTGTTCAAAAACTGGCTTAAGTTAGACCAAATGGTCCCTCCGGAATGCGGGCATTTTTTCGACCACCTCCAAATCACCTCAATTTTGGCACACATGATCTCTTGCAAAAAAAAGCTAGGTTTACAAGGTTTTGTATTTTTTGTATTTTTTTTGAATTTATAATGCCCTCTAGACTGACTGCTGAAAACATCGGTCTATACCTCAAGTGGGCATTGTAAAAAAAATCAAAATTTTCTTTCATAGCCATATTTGGCACATGTGGGTCACCATGTACAAGAAAATTTGGGTGATTTGGAGGTGGTGGAAAAAATCACCAAATGGTCCCTCCGGAATGTGGGCATTTTTTCGACCACCTCCAAATCACCTCAATTTTGGCACACATGATCTCTTGCACAAAAAAGCTAGGTTTACAAGGTTTTGTAAATTTTTTTAATATTTTATGCCCTGGGCAATGTCAGTTCGAAACACTCTAGAGATACTTCCTCAACCAATGATGCGACCCAAGGACCTTCATGCAAAAACCAGGCACCTGCATGCAAGAGTGGGGGACCTGCATGTGAATAGTGATTCATCAAGGCCTTGACTGATGAAGCTATGTACCTAGGGTAGGGTCATGGGCCTGTCCAAACCTCCCTACCCAAGGACATATCTAGAAGAAACCGCATGTCGATTGACTCAGAAGTGTTCCACTCGACAGACTCGAAGACACTCGACCATGACGAACCACTCGACCATGAAGCCAACCACTCGACAGCCAGGAGACCTAAGGTCACTCTGCACGCCAACGGTCGGTCATTAAGTACCTTTTATGGTCATCATACCACTTTACTTGTGGCGTTACCAGTAACGCCAGATCTTAATGTATCTTAAACCCTACATAACTGAGGGCGGGAGGGGTCTGGCCGACTCTATATAAGCCACCCCCCTCCTCAGTGTAAAGGGTTCGCACCCCTGTAACTCATACGCATATAATTCAGTCGGCCGCCTCCGGGCTCCAAGACATAGGGCTGTTACTTCCTCCGAGAAGGGCCTGAACTCGTAAATCCCTTGGGTATACAACTACTCCATAGCTAGGATCTTGCCTCTCCATACCTACCCACCTACACTACTGTCAGACTTAGAACCACGACAGTTGGCGCCCACCGTGGGGCAGGTGTCTTAGCGACTTACTGGAGAAGTTGCGATTTTTCCGATCTCCTTCATCATGGTTTCAGGCGGAGTTTTGGTTGAGGGTCGCGAGATCCGTCTCGGCGCGCTAACGTTCATCGCCGTCGACTCCGCTTGGCTTCAGGAGGCTCCGCTCGACATCGACGCGCTCCCCGTCCACGGATCGACGCACTTTCGCGCGTGCATCCGCGGCGTCCTCCTACGGCAACCGTCTACCCAGCATCGGTCGACCCCTATGTCGTCCTCCCTCTCTGTTTCCTGCTGGCGCAAGCGCTCCGGTCGGTCGAGGCTTCAGTGGTGCGTGAGACACGTGGTCGCTCGCTAGTCGGCCACTCCCCAAGTCACGGCAATCGAGCCTGACGAATCTCTCTGCGGCCTGTTCGACCTGTCGACAGGCTCTACAGAGACTACATCCGAGTGCGACAGTAGTGATCCAGTGGCGGAGGTTCTGATGGTCGATGGACCACACAGTCCTCACGAATTTCCCTGCACCGACGGAGGCCACGGTGGAGGCGAACTGTCGCATGCCCATGAAGAGTATCTCCCCGAGCCCCTCACTTCGCTACAGAGGGAGGAACTTCGTCGCCGGAACATGGATGCGCTGCACACTCCTATCGTTGGAGAAACCCCTAAGGCTCGTGCCTTAGAGGAGGCACGCTTGGCCAACTTGGCTGAGCGCACTCGACTGGAGAACCTCCAGCGAGCACTCGACGAGCGTGCGCGACAACGGGTTCTAGAATCCAGTCGGCATAAACTCTTTCCACCACCGACTCAAGTATATCGAACTCCAATTCAGAATTTAGCGGTTGCAGCCCGTATAGCAGAGTCGATTCAGCCTTCCCAGTCAGAGACTGGCAGAGGCTTGTTACAGATCAGAGATCTACTCCGGGCAGCAGGAGATCAAAATTCAGCTGTATCATAGTCGCGGAATAGGATTCACAACAGATCCGTCGCTGCAAATACAGTCCAGTTGGCTCATAGCCCAAGATCGCCCCCGAGGCGTGAGGAGCGTGGTGACCGGCATGATCAGTACAAGAACCGTGAGCAATATGATCACCGAATCGATCGCGATGATCGATGTCGAGTGCCCACCCCTCCCCCAAGGGGTGGATCGTACGCGCCTCGACAACAGGATGATAGACGCCATCACAGTGTTGGGCGAAGGATTCCAGTCGACCCCAGGGAACCAGGCTTTGATGCGAGATCCATTATCGTTCAAGGTTTGGTCGACAGGAACAGAGCTCACCGAGAAGGTCACGACAGAGATGTACCCACCAGCAGGAGAGTACATGTCTCAGGACCAGAGTGTTTCAGCAGAGCCATCAGGGCCGCGGTGATTCCCCCCAACTTCAGGTTGGCGACTGGGGTCAGTAAGTTCACTGGTGAGTCCAAGCCTGACGCTTGGCTTGAGGACTACCGTGTGGCTGTTCAGATTGGCGGCGGCAATGATGAAGTGGCCATGAAACACCTGCCTCTTATGTTGGAGGGCTCGGCCAGAGCGTGGTTGAATCAGCTAGCACCCAGCATCATTTACACTTGGGAAGATCTTGCCCGAGTGTTTGTCAGAACGTTTGAAGGAACTTGCAAGCGACCAGCAGGACTGACAGAACTGCAATCTTGTGTGCAAAAGTCGAATGAAACTTTGAGAGATTACATCCAGAGATGGATCACGTTGCATCACACGGTAGAGAATGTATCTGATCACTAGGCAGTCTGCGCCTTCAAGGAAGGCGTTAAGTACAGAGAGCTAAACCTGAAATTCGGTCGAACCGGAGACATGTCTTTGAGTCGAATGATGGAAATCACCACCAAGTATGCCAATGGTGAGGAAGAGGATCGGCTCCGGAGTGGCAAACACAAGTCAGTCGCCCACGAAACCAGAGGAGGGAACTCTAGTCGGATGCAGAAACGGAAAGCCGAGCCAGCTGCTCCTGGAGAAGCCTTGGCCGTGACTCAAGGAAAGTTCAAAGGGAAGCCCAAAGGGTCTTGGAACCCTAAGAAGGTGAAGGACAAGGAAGAGAATGACGTGTTGGATTTGCCGTGCCACATCCACACGAAGAAAGATGAGGAGGGTAAGCTCATTTACCCGAAACATACCACTCGACGGTGTTGGCTCTTGATCCAGCAATTCCAGGGGAAACAGCCCAAAGATAAGGAAAAGGAGTCAGACAAAGTTGAGGACAAAAAAGATAGTGATGATGGATATCCTCAGGTCAATTCCACCCTGATGATTTTTGCTGACGTTGAAAGCAAAAGTCGATTGAAAGTTATCAATCGAGAAGTGAATATGGTTGCTCCAGCGACACCCAGTTATCTGAATTGGTCTCAGACTGCCATCACATTCGACCATTCTGATCACCCGACACACATGGCCACCCCTGGGAGGCAAGCTCTGGTGGTCGACCCAGTCGTCGAAGGCACTCGACTGACTAAGGTTTTAATGGATGGTGGCAGTGGCCTGAATATACTATATGCAGAGACGTTGAAAGGGATGGGCATTCCGATGTCCAGGCTTAGTACCAGCAACATGAGCTTCCATGGAGTCATTCCTGGAAAGAAGGCTGAGTCACTCGGTCAAATTGCTCTTGATGTGGTTTTCGGTGATTCCAAAAATTACCGCAAAGAAAAGTTGACATTTGAAGTTGTGGATTTCCAGAGTGCCTATCACGCCATTTTGGGCAGGCTAGCTTATGCACGTTTTATGGCTCGACCATGTTATGTGTACCTCAAATTGAAGATGCCTGGCCCCAAAGGTGTGATCACTATTACTGGCAATCGGAAGAAGGCGGAAGAGTGCTTTCAGACAGGCTCAAAGATCGCCGATGCTTAGATATCAGCGGTAGAGTGGTAGGAATACCAGAAAACTGCAGACCCGAGTGATTTGTTGCGAGCCAAGAAGCCTGCTACGGAATTGGCGTTTCAGTCGTCTGGTGAGACCAAACCGATTCACATTCACCCGACCGACCCCAGTGCTGCTCCAACTCATATCTCTACAACGCTCGACTCCAAATAGGAAGAAGCGCTCATCTAGTTCCTCCGTGAGAACTGGGACATCTTCGCATGGAAACCTTTTGACATGTCGGGTGTTCCAAGGGGGCTGGTTGAGCACCGTCTACGAGTCGACTCAAAAGTGAAACCTGTCAAAGAACATCTTCGACGGTCCGCCGTCCAGAAAAGAAAGGCCATTGGCGAGGAGGTGGCTCGACTCTCAGCAGCGGAGTTTATCCGAGAAATTTATCACTCCGAGTGGCTCGCCAATGTTGTCATGGTCCCCAAGAAGGACAAGTCACTTCGCTTATGCTTTGACTTCAAACATATCAATCGAGCCTGCCTGAAAGATCATTTTCCACTCCCCCGCATCGACCAAATAGTCGACTCGACTGCGGGATGCGAGCGTCTGCCTTTCTTAGACGCGTATTCCAGGTACCATCAGATCCGTCTGTATGGACCCAATGAGATCAAAACAGCTTTCATCACTCCATTTGGGTGCTTCTGTTATGTCACCATGCCATTCGGCCTCAAGAATGCTGGAGCCACGTTCATGAGGATGATTCAGAAGTGTTTGCTCACTCAAATCAGTCGGAATGTGGAAGCATACATGGATGATATTATGGTCAAGTCACGGAAAGGTTCCGACCTGCTGACTGACCTTGCAGAGACATTTGCCAACCTCAGGAGGTATGATATCAAGCTTAATCCATCAAAGTGCACATTCGGAGTTCCTGGCGGAAAGTTACTCGGTTTTCTCGTTTCCGAACGAGGAATCGACGCCAATCCAGAAAAAGTTGGCACTATACTCTGAATGAAACGCCCTGTGTGCGTGTGCATGATGTCCAGAAGCTTACTGGTTGCTTGGATGCTTTAAGTCGATTCATCTCTCATCTCGGTGAAAAGGCATTGCCTCTTTACCGACTGATAAAGAAGTCAGACAAGTTCGAGTGGACTCCTGAAGCTGATGCAGCATTTGCAGAGCTAAAAGCCCTGCTCTCCACCCAGCCGGTGCTTGCTGCCCCGATCAGCAAAGAGCCTTTGCTGCTTTACATTGCAGCCACGGGACAAGTCGTTAGTACAGTACTTACAGTCGAGCGAGAAGAAGAAGGAAAAGCCTTTAAAGTTCAGCGCCCAGTATATTATGTTTCTTAAGTTTTGACCCCATCAAAGCAAAGATACCCTCATTATCAGAAGCTTGTATATGGGATTTATATGACCACGAAGAAGGTTGCTCATTACTTCTCTGACCATTCCATTACAGACATCAACGACGCTCCATTGTCAGAGATTCTGCATAACAGAGATGCAACTGGTCGAGTGGAAAAAATGGGCAATTGAACTACTTCCCCTAGATATCAAGTTCGAGGCAAAGAAAGCCATCAAGTCCCAAGCAATAGTAGATTTCATCGCCGAGTGGACTGAACAGCAACTGCCGAATCAAGTTCACTCGGAGCACTGGACCATGTTCTTTGATGGTTCTAAGATGCTGAATGGTTCCGGTGCTAGGGTAGTGTTGGTTTCCCCCCGAGGAGATAAGCTCAGATATGTGCTCCAGATTCACTTTGATTCCTCCAATAACGAAGCAGAATACAAAGCACTTTTGTATGGGTTGTGTATGGCCACTTCACTCGGCGTCCGTCGCCTCATGGTCTATGGCGACTCAGATTTGGTGGTTAACCAAGTGATGAAGGAGTGGGACGTCAGAAGTCCAGCCATGACTGGTTACTGCAATGCAGTGAGAAAGCTGCAGAAGAAATTCGAGGGGTTAGAGCTTCATCATATACCCCGACTGAAAAATCAAGCAGCCGATGATTTGGCAAAAATAGGTTCCAAGAGAGAACCCGTTCCCAGTAATGTGTTTTTGGAAGACATCCACACACCATCAGTTCGGGAGGATCCTTTCACCGAAGAAGCCCTGCAGCCAAAAAGTGCTACGGATCCGACTGAAGTTGAAGTTCCAGCTGTGGTCGACCTGATCATGGAAGTGTTGGTCATCACTCCCGACTGGACAGTGCCGTACATCGTGTATATCCTAAGGAAAGAGCTCCCTGAGAATGAAGAAGAGGCCCGACAGATCATCCGTCAATCCAAAGCCTTTACTGTGATAAAGGGACAATTGTACAGAGAAAGCGCGACTGGTGTCGGTCAGAAATGTATAACACCAGAAGAAGGTCAGATAATTCTTGACGATATCCACTCGGGGACCTGTGGTCATCATGCGTCCTCTCGGACCATTATGGCTAAAGCATACCGAGCGGGGTTTTATTGGCCAAGAGCAAATGAAATGGTGAAGGAGATAGTCGACAAGTGTGAAGGGTGTCAGTTCTACTCCAATATGTCACATAAACCCGCCTCAGCCTTGAAGACCATCCCACTCGTCTGGCCCTTCGCTGTTTGGGGATTGGATATGGTTGGACCACTGAGAACTGGCAGAAGCGGCTTCACCCATGTGCTAGTGGCAGTCGACAAGTTCACTAAGTGGATCGAAGCCAAGCCTATCAAGAATCTTGATGTCGGCACTGCTATCAGCTTCATCAGAGAGTTGATATTCAGATATGGAGTTCCTCACAGCATCATCACTGATAATGGGTCAAACTTCGGTTCCGACCAATTCAGAGCTTTTTGTGCTTATCAAGGCACGCGAGTCGACTACGCTTCCGTCGCCCACCCCCAGTCGAATGGACAAGCAGAAAGAGCAAACGACCTAATTCTCAAAGGACTGAAACCCCGGTTGATGCGTGATCTCAAGCACGCAGCAGGCGCGTGGGTCGACGAACTTCCATCAGTTCTTTGGGGTTTGAGGACTACTCATAATCGTTCGACTGGGCGAACTCCATTCTTTCTAGTCTATGGAGTTGAAGCAGTTCTACCGAGTGACCTGCTTCACAATGCACCCCGAGTCAAGCTCTACTCTGAAGATGAAGCAGAACAAGCTCGGCAGGACGCAGTCGACCTTCTAGAAGAAGAAAGAGAGATGGCCATGATCCGGTCGACTATCTATCAGCAAGACTTGCGTCGATTCCATGCCAGAAACGTGAAGAGCCGAGCCTTCCAAGAAGGAGACTTGGTCCTCCGAGTGGATCAACAAAAGCCACACAAACTCGCTCCTACTTGGGAAGGCCCCTTCATCGTCACCAAAGTTCTCCACAATGGAGCATACCGTCTTTACAATGTCGATCGCCAGATTGATGAGCCACGAGCTTGGAATTCGGAGCTGCTCCACCCCTTTTATACTTAAGTACTCACTCGGATGAGATGTAATAAAAAGTACCTCTGTAGTTTGTTTATCGAAGACAAGAGTATTATAATTTTCCCAGTGATTGTTGTTGCTTTGGTTTGCATGAGAAATCCCCTAGTGGGTGGCTTAGCTGCGCATCCGCTTCGCCTAAGTTTGCAAAAAAAATCCCTACCGAGTGACGAGCAAGCCTCTCACTCGGGGGCTTAGCTGTGAATCCGTTTCACCTAAGTATTTAAAAATCCTACCGAGTGACAAGCAAGCCACTCACTCGGGGGCTCAGCTGCGAATCCGTTTCGCCTAAGTATTTGAAAATCCTACCGAGTGGAGAGCAAGCCTCTCACTCGGGGGCTTAGCTGCAGTCCAGTACTCGCCTAAGCATTTGAAAATCCTACCGAGTGGAGAGCAAGCCTCCCACTCGAGGGCTTAGCCACAGTCCAGTACTCGCCTAAGCATTTGAAAATCCTACCGAGTGGAGAGCAACCCTCCCACTCGGGGGCTTAGCTGCAGTCCAAGTACTCGCCTAATCTTTACCTAATAATAAAGCAAATTGGGTTTCTTTCGTCCATCATGACATTTTTCAGGAAAGTCCCTCTATTTCAGAGAATTCAACCCACAGTCCTGTTTTAAGTTAAAACGAATCGTTTTTTTTTCATATTTGACATAAAAGTCCCTGTGTTTTGTTGAAATCAACCCGCGGTGCGGATTTAAGTCACACCCGAACCGTAATTTTACATTTTTCGAAAACCCCACTGTTGTTTTAGGTAATTCATCCGC
Source organism: Triticum aestivum (assembly GCF_018294505.1). NCBI lineage: Eukaryota > Viridiplantae > Streptophyta > Magnoliopsida > Poales > Poaceae > Triticum > Triticum aestivum. The sequence goes on from NC_057804.1 coordinate 668,888,406, forward strand.
GGATCATATCTAAGTCAAATAATGTTTTTTTAAATCATCCATAACTTTTAAACCGTAACTCTGATTCGAGCATGTTATATATGAAATTTGATTACAAAAATATGTACAATATGAATATGAGAATATTTTCACGTGTTAAGTACTTTTAAATATTATTTTGGAATATATTTAAGTCAAACAAATGATTTTCTTAATTATTCGTATCTTTTAAACCGTAATTTCGATTTTAACATGTTATATATGAAATTTTATTAGAAAAATATGTGGAATCTAAATATGATGTTAATTTTACCTGCTAAATATTTTTAAAATATCTTTTTGGGAGCAAACTTATAATTTATAGCGTAAGATCCGTTTTCATTTCGTACTGGCGGCGACCCGGATTGCAAATAAACACCCCACTATAATAATGTAGGGAAAAGAAAACATCGATAACTACACATGCATACCTCTGAAAAATGTTGCAGGGGAAAACAATAGATTTCTCATCGCGAGAGTGAGAGAAAGCGAGAGAGAGAGGGAAGGAGGGAGAGGGAGGAGAGAGGGAGAGAGAGACGCCTTAGGATTAAACATTTTCAAACACGATTTTTTTGTTTTGTGTGAACACCGAGGCCATCGCCGGCGAGGGTGAGAAGGAGGATAAGCGGCAACACAAATATGATGCCTCGCAAAAATAAAGGAGATGGACCTATTGTGGTCTTGAGTGATGGTTGTTGGGTTAAGAGTGTGTGTTATGTTTTCTCCCCCGTTGCAATGCACGGACTCTTTTGCTAGTATTTGAAAATCCTACCGAGTGGAGAGCAAACCTCCCACTCGGGGGCTTAGCTGCAGTCCAAGTACTCGCCTAAGTATTTAAAAATCCTACCGAGTGGAGAGCAAACCTCCCACTCGGGGGCTTAGCTATAGTCCAGTACTCGCCTTAGTATTTAAAAATCCTACCGAGTGGAGAGCAAACCTCCCACTCGGGGGCTTAGCTGCAGTCCAGTACTCGCCTAAGTATTTAAAAATCCTACCGAGTGGAGAG